>NC_092810.1:9155710-9304776 GCF_040954645.1 Diabrotica undecimpunctata
TTTCTGAAATTAATAGAAATAATATTTTATTAATATTTCAATAGGGCCTGCGTAGCGCAAGCGGTAGGATGCTTTCCTCGCATGCCGGTGGTCCGGAGTTCGAATCCTACCGCCGGCAAGAACAATAGACATTTTTAAAAATGTCTATAGGTTCCAGGTCGACTCAGTCTGAATAAAATGAGTACCTTGGGTAAAACCAGGGGTAATAATAGGCGGTTGAAGCGTAGCACTGGCCATGTTACCTTCCTTCCCAAAGCCGCGAGCGGTATAAAACGGGAGAATATTATTACTATTATTATTAATATTTCATAGGAACTGATAGTGTGTTTAATTGGGTATCTGTTTTTTTTTTCATTTTAGTAATTCTTATCACTTTTGTAATTCAGTAATTTAGTAATTATATTATTTTTTATCATTTTTTTTTACAAGAATACAAGTTTTAAATAGCTATTTTCCACCTTTTCGAATGATGTCAATTATTATAGTATAGCAAAATTATAAAATACCTTAAAATAAATACTCAACAGCCCTTTTTTAATAGTTAGTGTGTTTACATGTAAAGTGAGTGGTACACTTTATATTTCTATAAGTTTTGTACAAATCTATTTAATATTATTTATTCTAATCAGATGTTTAATTGCAAAAGTTTGAACTTATCTGATTTTTTTTATTTTCGTCGGTGTTATTGGTCCATTATATAAAACAATACGTATACAATCCCAACGTTAGTGAAACCTATGAGAATTTAAAGCTAAAAATGTCCTCTCGTCGCTGAGTTTACGCCGAATGCCTACCTGCTAAACCAGACCCTCCTCTGTCATCCAGCCATCCGGAAGCAGAATGGCCGCTGTAAGGCTCTTTATTTCCATTTCTTCAAATGTCTCTTTTTCAATTCGTACTATTGCTCGCTGATTATAATAAAGGTTTGTTATTAGCCTTAAATCTCTTTCATCTAGGATTTTATTTTTTAGAATTTCCATGAGTAGGTCATGTTTTGCTTTATCAAACGCTTTATTGTAGTCTATAAAACAGACGTAAAGAGGACGGTTAACATCCAAACATCTCTGCGTCAGCACGTTGAAGGAGAATAGTGCCTCTCTGGTACCCATACCATTGCGGAACCCATATTGTGTGTCACTAATATCCAGCTCCAGTTTAGAGTAAATTCTGGCGTGGATAATTTTCAACAGAATTTTCAAGGTATGTGACATTAAGCTTACGCTTCGATAGTCACTGCACTCTTTGGCATTCACTTTTTTGGCAAACACACAAATGCTGATGTCAACATTTCTCTAGGGATGATTCCTATATAATAGATAGCGTTGAACAGTTCTACTATTATGTCCAGGTTTTTCTCGTTGATCAACTTTAATAGCTCGCTTGGTAGTTCATCTGGACCAGCAGATTTATTGGTTTTCATTGAGTTTAATGCTTGAGGCCTTTAAAAACGGCAAAAAACTTCTCGTGAAAGAACCTTTTTGGTTCCTTATATTGCCTCTACTGCTACATTCAGGCATGCTCAGAACAGGGATACCACAAGTCTGGCGAACGAGGAGGCTACTCCATTAAAATCCTACTGGAACTAATTTTCAATTTCCTCGATGAGGTCGAGGGTTATCGTTTCCCTTAAACGGACAAGCAATAACTCAACAATTGGATGAATTTATCGATATGGCATATCAGTGCTGTGTGTGTCGTTTGCCTATGCATCGTTTGTTTGCCGTTATTGTTGACGGCAATTGACGGAAAATTGAATAACCAGGTATAACATTTTTACTTCGGTGAAAAATTTAATATTTCTTACAAAGATTCTCTTAAAACTTTATTTTTGCTCATCGCTGTAAAAAAATGCCAGACAGTACGTAAGGTTGGGTTAGGTTTAATTTGAGTGGGCGATAAAAGACCTTTCCATTCGATCTATAGCTCCATTGTGACTCATACCAAGATTAAAGTTGTCCTTTCAGTAAAGTATTTTTAATAATGTGTATTATGGCCTTTTGTGACATTTCTACGAAGTCGTACAGTCTGTGTTTATCACAGTCCAAATTTATTCATGTGCCCCTTGATGCGACAGTATCTTTTATGATTTCTTCCTAACCCCTGGATGTTTGGATTTCTTCTTCGTGGTTTATCTATAAAATCATTTGATGTTAAAGACCCACTTGTTCGTACCAGTGGTTACGTTTGGCTGTGCTTCTTGCTATGCCAACTATAGATTCTGGGCCTATAAATGTTTCTTTTGTCCGCTTCCTCACAAGTAGGTCCGCTTTTTAGTTCTCTTTAGTACCAGTATATCCAGGGATCTTTAAGTCCAGTGCCTTTAATGCTGCGTGGCTATTCGATATAATTGTTATAGATCTGTCCCTGAATTACTTGACTATTAGTTCTGCAGGTACATTTCTATAGCCCTATAGCATAAATTTGTGCTTGCAAGATAGAGAAGTGGTTATCTAGTAATTCACTAAAGCTTAGCCTCAGTTTTCCTCCATATAATCTAGCTTTAACACTTTTATCGCTTTTAGAGTCATCTTTATACCAGCATTCATCTACTATTATGATATTCATTTTATTTGACTTTCATTCGTCAATTCCTGGAAAGACGAAGGTAAATGGCTTTTGTTGCATTACATTTGGTACCATTTCCAATTCTAGAATATTTTTTATTTTTTCTCCAGATTTGTCCCCGGTGTGCTTTTGCCCTGCTTCCTGACGTCTTATTCGTCTTTTGAATAATTCTACTTTGCCTCCTTCACCATCCATATATTTAATGTGGGGAGGTAAAGTATGACCTCCATTGAGTCAGTTAAGGTTCTGTTCCATCGCTCCTGTTATGATTAAGCATACTTATCGTTGAAGTTTATATAGCTTTTCTCTGGTGGTCTTTTGTTGGTGGACAATTTAGACTACCATACTAGTGCAATGGGTTGTTGCAATTAATTCTATAAGATAAAAAATAGAAGGAAAACAAGGACCGACCAGGAAGACGAAGGATTTTCTGGCTGAAAATTCGTACGCGGTTCAACACAACAACCACAAATCTTTTCAGAGCAGCAGTTTGAAAGACATTTTTTACTGGGCAGTAAGAAAAGATTAAATTTTGCAAATAGGTACTTTACAAAAAAATAAGGAAAAAATATTTTAAAATAAAATATGTATGGATAATCAAAAGATCCACAAAAAATGCACAGGCTGAACGTTAATTTTGTATAATGATAAATATACTCCCAATATCTACAATTTTGTTAACTTATATTCTTCTGTCAGAAGGATACATAGTTCGGTTATTTTAATCTATTTTTATTCGTGTACCATATCAAAAAATTTCAGTTTAACTTTAGAGTAATCATTGGGAAGCAAAAGCTAATATTGTTTTTATCTATATCTTATTATTATTTTGTCACACATATTTTACTCTTAGAAATTTAAAAATGATGGACAACCTATACAGTCACCTGTAGATTCCACTTTTTTTGAATGTTCTGTACAGTTTAACTTATTACATTTTTATATATAAATCTGAAACCTAATGTAAAAAAATAACACAAATATTGCTATCTTCTATTGTTTATGGAGGTTGTTGATATGGTTTCTAGGAGAATTTTCTTTAACAAATTTAGGAACTAAAAAATTTAATACTACTCTATCAACACTCTCTTTAAAAGCTATATTTTAGGATAAAGACAGATGGGCATGAGCAGGATGACATTTCTACTACACAGGTATCCACGCAGGTGTTATTTTGGAGAAAAAAATCTATTTACTGAATAAGTAAAGTTCTTCATATTCAGGGATTATGCGAGAGACAAAATTTTATATATTTGAAGTTAGTTTTTGACAGTAATACAATACTCGTACTGGCAACAGTGTAAATTCTTTCGTTTTCAAACGATCGTGCTGCCAACTACTGTCAAAATAGATAACTGACAAAATAGAGATAAATGTCAAAAATTTGAATAAATTAGAGTTTAAAACTGGTATAAATTTCATCAAATTTTAAAAATAATGATTGCCCTTCAACTAGGGGTCTTTTAAAATTCTCTATCAAATTTACAATGACAAACGATATCCCTATTTCGTCCGCCATCTTTTAAAACAAGTGCTGCCACCTATAGTCGTTTGAGAACACGAATTGCATCTCAATTTATGTAAATCAAATCTTAATAATGAAAATATCTATTATTTATCTAATACAGGAAAATACGAGGCGAGTTGGTTTGTTTCTAATAATTATAGCATTACTCAAATTTCGATCAAATCAAATCAAAGATCAATTAAGGGGGGTAGGGTTAATTTTCAATATTTTAAACATATTTTTAAGAGTTGTTTTTTGAAAAATTGTTTAATATAAATTTATTTATAACATTAGTACATTATAGTACAACATTTCAAGGGTATTTTCTGAAACTTTGGTACAAAAATATTTAAAATTGAGCCAATGACAGCTAATTTTTCAAGATGAAAAAAAAATCACTCATGTGATGTTCGAGATATTATTCATTTTATAGTTTTTTCAAATTTGAGAAGTAAAAAAATCGAATTTTTTTAATTTTCAAAAACTCTTTGTTAAAATTTGACTAATTTAATGTTGTAAAATTAATTATAACAACAAAATGAACAATACGGCGACGTTGCGACATATTAATTTATCTATAAAAGAAGTGTGCAAAATTTGGAAAAGATCGATCAAGTAATTTTTGAGATACAATGATCAACGACTTGAAAAAAATTATTTCGAGAAAAACAAACGGTTTTCCTTTGTTATGTTGTCTACTAACTCCCATTTTTCGACGAATAACATACAAGGAATTAAACTAAGGGAATATGGAAAAATCCAGACCCTTTGAAAAGAGGATTCCCCCAATCTATAGCTCAAATACGAAAGGTTGCTAAGTACCTAAGAGCCAAGAAACTAAACTAAACGAAGAAGAAGAAAAGATATAACCTCACAACAACTTTGACTCTTTTCGACCAAATTCCATTGCCATTAATTCGGGTTAAATCCATATATTCAAAATATTTAAATCTTTTAATTGCACACTGTCTCATTGCAAATTTCTTTTACTAACCAATTTTTATTCCAGAATAACAAGCAATTAAAAGTTTTTGCAAATCGAACTGATAAATAAGTAGGTACATCACATATTATTTTATGAACTAGATTACTATGTTACATCAAGGAGATCCTGTGAAAATGTTTTTAGTAAGTTATTTAATATTCAATGATATGTTTAATATTTTGACTATAACTAAAAGAAAAAAAAATGTTTTATAGACAGTACATTCAACCAACTTACACATTTAAACGATTAACGGAATTCTCAGAAAACCTTTGGTTGTAGTTAAAGGCACGGTAAACTGCACTGGAGTTCTCCATAATCTTTTTAAGTACTTACTTTGTTTAGAATATTTTTGCCTGTATTATCAGTTAGAGTTAATTTGTATAAAATAAGGAGCAAAAATTCAAATGGAATTTTAAATATTATTGTTTATTTTGCTAATAATGAATATATAAATATAATGGTTAACCTGTTGTACAATTATTTTGTAAATAACATTATATTAGTGTTCGTACTGATTATTAAATTTATAAATCATTATCGTCACTAAATTTTGGTTGTTTCTCCAAATTCTCCGAATAGTAAGGTGCATTATCTAAAACTATAACTGATGGTTCACTCAGACTAGGTAACAGTTTCTCCTGAAGCCATTTAACAAGCATATCTGCATTCATGTTTGCATGGTAAATCTCTGAACACGAACAAATTCATCTCCAAACTGCCAAAAAGCCTGGAATGACAACCAGGGAGAAACAAAACGGGGATGGAAACAACGATTCTTGTTCCTTATCTTCTGGAACCTCACTTAAACTGCAACTGAACCATTAAACTGATTAAACTGCTACACATTTTCCATGAAAAGGAACAAAAGAGAAAACTTTCAAATTCGACGTAGAATTTGGACATAAGGACATAGCGAGAGTGAACAATTATCTTGCCGACAAAAACTTCTCAGCGATCTCAATGAATGTTTATTTGAAACGCAGAATATTTAGGAGTTTCGATCAAAGAAAAGATCAAAGAATTTGCGTGATATAAATAAACTTTAAAATTGTTTACATTAATTTCGGCGACGTAAAAAGAACGAAATACTATTTGGGTTTTAACTCGTACGATAGGAACAGAGAAACATGGAAAACATTCTACAATTTTGAAGACAAAATTAAATCTGCGTTTTCTATAAAGCCTTCTTTCGTTCTTGCATGAAGAATGATGTGTCTTTTGCCTTCGCTATAAGTGTGTTTTATTGATTTTATGCTGTCGTCTTGCCAAATTCTTTTAATTTCACCCTTTGCAAATATCCAGGTCTCATCTAAGTATACGAATGTTGCATTTTTAGATTTAAGTGTAGTATATTCTCTCAAAAATTTAATTCTTTTGTAAACCACATTACTTCTTTCGCATAGAAGTAACCTATTATTTTCTTTTTTAAATTTAAATCATAAATCTCTCAACGCTTTCCAAAGGCTTAATTTCAAAAACTTGTCTTTCTCTTATTTTGGCCAGTAAAGACTGACATGTTGATTGTTTTCATGCATTCGATACAAAATATTGCGAATTTAAAATTTTTCTCCATCAGGTAAGTCAATGCTCCTAGAACGTTTACGAGTTGTTTTCTTGTCTTCGTGATACTCAGTCACAGTAAGATCTTCTTGAGAATCTCTGACAGTCTTCATTGCATTATTTTGCTTACTTTTACTTATCCCGAGTGCGTTACAAACGCGTTGATTTATACATAATAATGACTTAAAAGGTCCACCATTGTCTCTTTCCATGGTAAAGTATTTATGCACATTTGCAATTAGTTCATCAATATCCAACTTACATCTAGGCATGATGGTCACTTGAAACTACACGTTTGAATTACAATATACTGAGTTTAGATCAATATGATAGAAAATTTCTAACTGTTGTGCTTGAGAGGTAAAATATAATATAATCTCTTACAAAAATCCTAAATACATTAAGCAAATTAGCCTAATGATCATTAGGATGCCGATTGTAATTTAATTATGTTTGATAAAAAGTTTAGAAATGGTTGGAAACCGTACATAAACATGTAATCAAAAGAACACTGTTTATTAAAAAAAATGTAACAAAATATGCAAACTATGAACAACGGGTTAATGGCATATATTTATTTTATACCTAAAATTTAGCAAAGTGTTAAACATTATGGAGAACACCAGTGCAGTTTACCGTGCCTTTTACTACAACGAAAAGTTTTCTGCGAATTCCGCTAATCATTTAGAGGCGTAAGTTGGTTGAATGTACTATATCTACTAGATGTCAAAAACTGTTGCTGTCTCAATCAATTTGAAAAACAACTGTTGCACTTACTCAGTAATAGTTGTATAAAATTTTGTCTCTACTTAAAACCTGAGATATTTCAAATATAAATCAAAATAAAGATATAAAGGTAAAGATCACAGAGGGGAACTTTTAGGTACATTACACGGATTGTAAGGCATTGCTAGAGAGACTTTTGTAACAAATATATCATATCATATCAGCTATATACAGTAGACAGTAATTTTTTAAATGAAATTTAGAAGAGGCAGAGAATGCTGAATTAAAAGTTTAAGTGTAAAGATTTGAAAAATATAGCACAAATGATAAATAATTTTCTAGAAGAAATAAGCTTAGAAAAGTACTTTTAATGAGGAAAAAGGCTAGGAAATGCATGAAGGTAGTAATGTTTTTCGTTAGATTACTTTTTTTGTAAATTTATAACTACTATATAATATTAAAACACACATAATAAGAACTATGTTTCAACTTATACTGTGAAAGGTTTTTTACCATTTAAAATCAAACTGGATAAATTAAATTATACTTTCAACGTCCATAACATCATTTTCTGTAGGTAGATATATGTCTGTATCATACTCTATTTCTATTAGACCTATAGCTTGTCCATTATTCGCAACATGCTTTCCTGCGATGTAGTTTACCACCTATACCTTCATATTTTGGGAGGCCTTCTTAATAAATGGTCGATGGCTTGTACGTTTGTGTTCGCGCATCAATCAACTTCTCTCGTTCCTTACTATATTCCTAAGAGTCTTTTCCGCTATTATTCTGTTTTTTATACTTTTGATTCAATTCTACTTATCAACTATTATTTTGGTACTGTTTAGTTTAGGTTCTTGAATAAATAAAGTCACTATTTAATAGAATATATTTATTCTAGTTTTGACATATACTTTGTAACATTATTGGTTCTCCCACAGAATCATAATCTAACCTAATCCACAAAATCCTCCCTTCTCATCCCCACTGTTCCTACCTAGTAGGCAACCACAGATACACTAACACAACAGATAGGTACCGTACCTGTGTATAGGTCTTATAACTGTTTTTTTTACATTTTCCTAGTTTTGTAGGTGTCCATTGAAATATTTTCCTGGCCATCTATCCTCTTGCATTCTCTTAACATGGCCAAAAACAAGTTAAGTATCTTCTTTCAATCTCTTCTTGTATATTTCTACCTATATACATTTCACTTGTTACATGCCTCTTTTGGAATTATTTTCAATTTTGCTCTTTGACAACTCTTTCTCATAAAATTCAAACATTGGAGCCGTATAGGGTAATACTTTCAAGTATAGTTTTATAAATGTATTTTTCCTGTCCCTTTTTATTGATCTCTCAAAAAGGAGAGAATTTAGTGCCCGAATAGTGGCTCCGTTTTTGGTAATTCTACTTTATATTTCATCTATACATTTTATGCTTTCCGTATCTAAAATCAGATCTTTTTATACTGTTTCTGGATACCAGGTGTTCACAGATATGTTCATGGTAAGGTCCAGGGCTTCGTATTCTTCATTTAGTCTACTTATTGTATAATTGATATCATCTTGATCAATTGCGCTTTGGTCATCCGCGAAGAATAAAGTCAAAAACATGCTAACAGTTGCATAAAGCCAATACTTCTGTCTCAGTTATAGTGGATAAGCGAAATATAAGGCTGTCTTCATTCTACTGAAACATCCTCTACTTTTAGGAATTTTTCGAAAAGTTGTTGGAGCATTTCTAGTAATGTTACTGAGCCAAACCGTACTAGCTCTAGATTTATTCCTCCTAGATCTGCAGATTTCCGCAGTATTGTTCCTTTTGCAGATCTTTCGATTCCAAGCTTAAATTCATCCTTTCACCTGTTGGATAATCTCCTCATTCTCTAGAAAATTTTCTGGCATTTCTGTCTTAGTACTTAGTAAAGTGCTCCATCCTCTATTTATCGATATGATAGTTATTAGTACTGTGTTTTTATTATTCGTCCTGATGTTTTTAGGGACTTTCAGGTTTCAGAGCTTTTAGTAACTCCAATGTGGTTATCTATATAGTTACATTTATTTTGACAGATACTGTACTTCTTCTTGGGTACTTCTTGTTTAATTGTTTTAGTCATTTGCTTTTACTCTTCTCTTGTTCGTTCGCATTTAATTTGAAATCTATATATGTATATAACCTCTTTCTTTTTCTTAATCGATTCTTTAGTGTTTTCCCCACCGTACGGTTTACCCGCCTTTTTGTCTGTTCTTTCTAGGGCTTCCTCCGCTGCTATAACAAACATAAAAGTCTTGAACGAACAGAAAGAAAACAGAAATAAATTAGTGGCATCCCAACACAAATAGGTTTTTGATATTTCTTATAGCTCTTGTACTCGATGAAAAATAAAGAACAATGGAATTCAGAAAAAAAGCAACATTTACAATAATTCGACAAAAGTTGATACATATTCTTAAATTAACATGCAGCGACTCAAAATGATATTTTTAGAATTAACAATTGTTTACATTTAGCAAATGTAGGTAGCTGGCTATTCTTAAATATATTTTATAATATAACCTAGTTACAGATAATCTGTGATACTACTTTAACCTAAAGCTAACATATTTTTATTGCAAAAATCGAGGATTTTGAAGCAATATGAATTTAAGTGTACTGATGAAATCATTATTTTATCGTTTCAAAAGCGAATTAGTCAAACCAGATGTTCCTTTTGGGATGAAAGCAATCTTCTTTTAGTAAAACCAGAGTTTACCATGGTTTTAACTGATGCTACTATACCTCAACTCAATATTTGATGCTGTAACTTGGTGTTGTTTTTTCCAATTTACTTATTTTTTTTAACATGAGTCGATATAGAGAATTGCTTCTAATATAATATAAATGAATAATTCACAGGAGGAAATCATCTACAAACATCACTTAGATGGTAAGGCTATTTGGCACGTGGGTAAGAAAATTTATTGAAGATTGTAAACTATGTAGGGAGCTTCAATACGATAATGGCAATTTTGAAATCTCCTAGCAGGATGTTCACTTCTTGTTTTTCGGTGTATTTTAGGGATTCTTTCAATTGTTCATAGAATATTTCTATTTCCTGCTCTGAGCTTTTCGAAGTTGGAGCATATGCTTGAATAATGTTCACGTTAACTGGTTTAGCATTAATTTTGAGTACTGCAACTCTATCTGATATTCCTATAAAACTAAGTAAACATTTGTTAACTTCTTTATTTACTATTATAGCCACTCCGTTTTTGTTTCTTTTTGTAGTATCTCCACAGTGGTATATTGTGTGGTTTTCTATTTGTTCTAAGTTGATGTTGAGTCTTCGCATTTCTTTAATTACGTTATTTACTTTTCCGGCCTGGAATAGACTTCGTCCATTCCATGTACCAATCTTCTTATCATGCTTAAATCTAAATATTTGTGGCAACCGGGGGATTCTTAGCACCCTCTCCCCACCTAAGGGGTGCCCGGGACTAAGGGCCGTTTCTATATTGACTTGATCCATTGTGATTATACTAGGGAAAGTTAATTGGGGTGGTTTCCCGTTGCCTTCCCCAATGATTTTTCTTTCGTGTGAGGTTTACTCCTTGGGAATGGATATGTGAGAGGATTTATTTGTTTTCGGTAGGGATCTTAAGGTGGGGAGATGAATTCCCCCGGCACGGGTTGGGGGATAGCAATGGCTCGCGTGGGCAGGGTTCATCATCATCATTGGCTTTTACAAATCTTCGTGAGTTTTTGCCGCGTTTACTATTGCCTTCCATTGATTCCGATCCTGTGCTATTATTTCCCATGGCCTTACTTCCATCTTCTCCAGGTCTTCCCTGACTGCGTCTTTACACCTTTTTCTAGGCCTTCCTGTCGATCTTCTACCATCTGGTTTTTCCCAAAACACATTGCTAATCAGTCTGTCGTCATCACTTCGTACCACGTGGCCTGCCCATCTTAATCTATTGGCTTTTATGTATCTTACGATGTTTCCTTTCCCGAAGAGAGTCTCTATTTCATTGTTGGATCTGCTCCTCCATTCATTTGTCACGCTGTCCCTGCAAGGACCATATATAATTCGCAGGATTTTGCGTTCCCATACTAATAGCTTATTGATTTCTTTCTTTCTTAATGTCCATGTTTCACTTCCATATGTCACTGCTGGTCGTATTATGGTTTTGTACATTTGGATTTTGGCACGCCTTGAGAGAAGCTTTGACCTCATTAGATGTTGAATGGCAAAGAATGATTTATTCCCCGCCAGTATTCGTATTTCAACCTCCCGTTCTCCTATATTTTCACTGGTAATTGTTGCTCCTAGGTATTTGAATTCTTTGACCACCTCAAAATTATGATCGTTTATGGTAATGTTTTGTCTTATTCGCTGTCGTTCCTTTTTTGATACGACCATGTATTTAGTTTTTTCTTCGTTTATTTTCAGGCCTACGCTTAGTGTTGCTTCTTCAAAGTTCGATACTATATCCTTAACTTCCAGTGTTGTCTGTGCTACTGCATCTACATCATCTGCAAATGCGAGAATAATCTTTGCTCCTCTGGCAGTTATGTCTGATTTGACTATGGTATAGATTTTTCGTTATATAGTGGGCAGGGTTGCATACCTGAAGTAGATCTATCTCATACCGGTATCGTACAAGAGTATCTACCCGACACCACATTATAATAAAATTAATAATAATGTGTCTCTTGTTTGTTGGTAGGTATTAGTAGGTACGAGATTCCACTGCAAGATCATTATGTTAACAACGTAGTTAATCAAACTCACATTTACATACGTTTAAGAATAGGAGAATACATTGATAACATGTTGCCAATCAAAAAGTGGCCACAAATAGTTTTAATTCAATTAATGTTAACAAAAGTTTTGTTCATTTATTTTGTTTTAATAAAATTACGCTGCTCATGACGTATATGCATGTTTTTATATCAAATTAAAGTTATTTCTTTTTATAATAATGTAATAAGGTTGTCTGAGGAAAAATAGTCGCAAATCAGGGTTGCCAGCTGTTAAAAACGCAAGGTATCAAAGATAAAACAAAAGAGAGCTAATTTAAATTAAGTTGAGTGTCAATTCAAGACCATGGCATATTTTCTTTAAAACATACCTTACGATAATATAAAGATTCGAAAACTACAATATCTTGGTCGCGTCCTGAGGACAAAATTCCAGCTGTTGGTAATAGCTTTAGACTTTAGAAGAAGACGAATTACATGGCTTTGAAATCTAAGAGAGTTGTTTAATTACTCGTTCAACCAACTTTTAAAATAATAGTCAACGAAATAAAACTGATTATAATGAATCTAAAGTAAGTATATATGCATATGTTAGGTATATACTTCTTGGTAAATTTTTCATAAGTTTTTTCTCATTGATAAAAATAAATGTGGCTGGTAAATAATGAATTCATCAGTACAATACGAAATATTTTTCTCTGGCTCGTGTCCAACTGTCTTTTTTGAAAACCATGTGTGTTAAAAAAGTAACTGTGACATTCATCTTCATCCCATAAGCTGTCAAATTTCCTAAATAAGGAACAAAAACGTTAATCCGAAATAGCAATACCTCCCTTTATAGATTACGCATAAATTATTTATTTATATTAGTTGTTAAATATATTTGTTGTGTATAAAGAACATTAAGAGTAGTTATAGCATTTTGTATTATACTTTTTTGGATTTTTGTTAGAGCTATAATAAAATGGCGTATATTTGGATGTTACCTTGTCTTATTTATTTCCACTTAACTATCTTATAACAGAACTAATAGAGTAGTAATCAAAAATACAAATTCGTCGAAAATACGAACTTTTGGGCTAACAATAATTTGGTCAATTTTAGTTGTATTAATGTTTCAAATCGATGCAAAATTCAACGGCCATTATATCTAAGAACCAGATAGGCCCACAGTACCGGCCGGCATACAGTACCGGCCAGTTGAAAGTTCTACAAACCTATAATAGATGGTACGGTGATGATTATCGGTATTAGTGCTAGACACTCCTATAAGTACAAGCCCAGCGCGGTGTCAACTTGTCGCTACAGGATTCTTGTCAGTGCAAAGATTTGTGTTGGGCATCATAGACGTACACTGCATATTTAAAATTCTGTTGGTGATTTTCAACATTTAAAGATCCAGTTTAAAACAAATAACTCCTGGTATGTATAGTGTACTTATATAACTATAAAAAAGTATACTTTAAATCAATATTTGTGCGTTTGTTTTTACCTGTAAACAAACTTATTTTTTTTTTTCCTTTCCTCCAGTACCGGCCACTGCATTGTCCTGCAGTACCGCCCAATAATAAAGTTCGTTTTTAAAAGATTTCTTTTACTTACAGGTACGCAAAAATGCCAAGTGATAAAAATAATGTTCATGTGAGGCAAAAAAAGGGCAGCTAGGATCCTGCGAACATGCGAAAAGCCGTGGAAAAGGTACTGAATAATGAGATGAGTGCACGCCAAGCTGCCGAACGCTATCAGATACCACGAAATACATTGAATGACAGAGTACGTGCTATTAAAAATAATAAAGAGATATCCATTGAGCCAGTTATGGGTCGTTTTCACAATACTTTTTCACCTGAACATGAAGAAACATTGGCGACACATGTTAAAGACTTGGCTAATAGACTAATGCCTTTAAACAGGCAAGAATTTTTACGTCTTGCTTTTCAACTGGCAGAGAAGTTGAAGTTACCTCACCAGTTTAATAAAGAAAAAGAAATGGCAGGGAAAAACTATTATTATTCTTTTATGAAAAGACATAGTGATTTATCATTGCGGAGTGCTGAATCAACAAGCTTGATGAGAGCAGTAGGATTTAACAGACCTCAGGTTGAGCGTTTCTTTGATGGTTTAGAAACTTTGATACAGAGGTTTAAATTCACTCCTTATAAAATATGGAATTGCGACGAGACTGGTGTCAGCATTGTCCAAAAACATGCCAAAGTTTTAGCTACTAAAAACCAAAAACAAGTAGGAAAACTGACTTCAGCAGAACGTGGAAAGAACGTGACGGTGCTTTTTGCAATGAGCGCTGGAGGTCATTTTGTTCCACCATATTTTATATTTCCACGAGTCCGAATGAATGAAAGACTAATGGTTAACGCCCCAAATGAGAGCGTAGGCGAAGCTCAGCCAAACGGCTGGATGAATGCCGAATTATTTTTAAAATGGATCCATCATTTTGTGCAGTATTCTAATCCTACAGCCGAGAATCCAGTTCTCCTGATTTTAGATGGACATGCGAGTCATAAGGACTTAGATGTTATTGAATTTGCTCGGAAAAATAACATCCATATGCTTAGCACCCCACCACATACGACCCATAAGCTACAGCCACTAGATCGTACGTTCATGAAGCCATTTAAATCTGCTTATAATAATGCATGTGACTTGTGGATGAGATTAAATCCCGGTATTAGAATCAGTGAATACGAGATTGCTGGCTTAGTTGCTTCAGCTTTTAATCGAGTTTCTCGAATGGAAATCGCAGTTAGTGGCTTTCGTTGCACAGGCATACACCCCTTTGATAAAAATGTCTTTAATTATTTGGACTTTATTTGTTCTAACATAACCAGAACCAACATCTACTACTCCTGCTCCTGATCTCGTAGCCCATATTACAAATTCTGTGCATTCCGACAACCAAACTACTCTTGCTAATGGAGAATCACAAATTGCTTTTTTGCGGCAATTAGAATCTCAAGAAGAAGCTACAATTGACCTATCCACAGACAATTTTAAAGCTGCACTTACAGAACTCTCACCGGTTCCTGATGCTTCTAAAAGAAGAGCAACTGCCCGGAGTCGTAAAGCTGAAAAAAGCGAAATTATAACTGGTTCTCCATACAAAAAAATGCTGGAAGAGAAAAAAGCAGGCAAAACAAGCGTCGAATCACTTAAACGAGGGAAGAATTTACTTGTGGAAAATGACGTTAACAAAAAAAATAAGGTCTCAGGAAAATATGTTCAAAAAGGTAAAAGCTTGTTGTCAGGAAGATATGTTAGTAAGAAAAGTAGGAAAAATAAAGATGAAAACCTACCTCCTCCTAGCAGACCGGTTGAAGAAGAGACAGTTTGTCCTTTGTGCACTGAATCTCATGAAGAGGATTGGATACAGTGTGTAAACTGTAATATTTGGGTTCATGAGGCTTGTGCGAACATATCAGAGCTATCCAAACAATATATTTGTGATTTCTGTATTGTTTAATTGGTAATATATTTACTGGCCGGTACTGGAGGCCAATTTTATAAAGTTTGATTTTTCCTTATCTTTAATTTTCATTAATAAAGTGATTATTTTGAAACATTATGATTGTTTATTACTTTCATTGACAGCATAATAGTCCTTTCATACATGACAGGAAGTATTAAACATGTACCTTTTAGCATTTTGATTTTTTTGTTGATAAACCTTAAGGTGACGGTACTGTAGGACTCTCCCCTAATAGCGGTCTTCGGTAGTGGTGCGAACTCCAATCTCCAAGCTTAAGATTGCTCATTTGTTTTGCTTGAATACGCCCCATTTGTCACGTGCACGCGAACCGTTTCTCGCCGAAAATGACGCACTATTTTTATTGAGGTTTAAGTTCCAGTTGATAGGTAAGTAATTTAGGTTAGTTTATTTAAGATTTAGCAGCAAATTTAAATAAAAATAAGGTTACTTAGAGCTAACAACAATCTGTAACTCCTGCAATCAATTATTGCCTTATCATGTTTGCTTTCAATTAGGACATGATCTATCTGATTTTTTACTTTTCCATCGGTAGAAGTCCATGTTACCTTATGAATGTCTCGGCGATCAAACCTTGTGCTAGCTATCTTCATTTTGTTCTCTGTAGCAAATTCTATTAACTTTTTCCCATTTTCATTTGATTCCTTATAGTGTAGACTCCCTCTTAACCGGTCCCGCATTAACCGGTCGTCGTATTAACCGGCCACTCCCCCTCCCTATGGTTTTGCGTACGAGACGATTATCAAGACGATCATCAAGCGGCGCTTGAGGATTGAATTCGTCTTGTGCGAAAATAAGTAAGAAGCGTAAACGTGTGGTTGAGACGATGGAAAAACGTCTAAGTGTGCTTAAACGGATCGACAAAGTTAATCGGTAAAGAAAATTTGTTCAGAGTTGAAGGGATCGGCGTTCAATCGAGGATTTGTGCGCCCAAATGGAATCAGATAAAAATCTAAAAACTAGATGCACTAAAAAAACGAAATTCGAGATAGTAGATGAAGCTCTTTGGTAGTGGTTCCTTCAAGAACGGCGAAGGGACACACCTATTAGCGGCCCGATTCTAAGAGAAAAGGCTTTATATATACACAGCAAAATTATAGACGGAGGCGAATTTATTGCAAGTGAAGGTTGACTGACTCGCTGAGATGCACGTCACTGAGTTAATTATCCACACGTAAAAGGAGAAAAAATGTCTGCGGACGCTTCAGGTGCAACTGATTTTATCTCCAAGTTTGTAGAGATTATAAAAATCGAAAAATTAAAACCCGAACAAGTATATAACATGTATGAGACGGGTCTCAATTTTAAAATGCTTCCAGAAAAAACATTTTTGGGAAGTCATGAAAAATCGGCTTCTAGATTTAAAAAGAATAAAGAGCGCATTACAGTTGCTGTTTGTTCAAATGCAGCAGGAATACACAAAATTCCTCTTTTCGTTGTTGGTAAGTCCGCTAAAGCGCGTGCATTTAAAAATGTACGTCCATCGTTCCTCCCCGTATTCTACAGATCACAAAAATCAGCATGGATGAGCGCTGATCTATTTAAAGAATGGTTTGAGCGTGAATTTGTTCCGAGAGTAACGCGCCATCTTAAGAGCGTAAATCTTCCCACTAAAGCAGTTCTACTTCTGGATAATGCTTCAACTCATCCTGGAAACCTAACATATGAGACAGATGACATAAAAATTATCTTTCTTCCTGGCGAAAACTTTGGGCCAACATTGAGGAACTTGTTGAATGTGAACAATCACACGAAGAAGATAATTCTACCACCATTCTTCAAGATCTCCACAAGTTATCCGAAAATGTCCAATTGCATGCTGAAGATATTGAAGAATGGATGAACTGTGACGAGGAACTTGAAAACGAATTTTTGACAGACGACGAAATAATTACACTAGCAACACATGAAGAGCCCTATGAAAATGAAGAGACTTATGATGATGATGTTGACGGAGAGGAAAAGGTCGGACATACCGAAGCGAGGGCTGCCATGGAGGTGGCATTGAAGTATATTGAACAACAACCTGGGTCATCTTCAATAGACGTCTTGGTTTAAAAAAAAAATGAAGATATAGCTTTTAAAAATTCACTTAATGTCAAGAAACAGAAGAAAGTTACTGATTTTTTTAAAACAAGTTTGTAAAAGATTTAAATATGTATCCATATACAGGGTGTTTCAAAAAAAGGTAACCCCGTCTCTAGGGTAGGTCAAAAACTGAAAAATAATTGGGGTTTGCTTAGTAAAAAATTTTTGTAACACCATCCGTTTTCAAGATACAGGGCGTTGAAGAAAAAAAAAATTTACGCATTTTTTACGATTTTGCCGAAACTACTGGCAACATTGTAGTGAAATTTTATACGAATATGTTTTGGAAGCTGATACATCCCATGAATTTGTTTTTATATCTGATTCTCATAGAGGGCGCTAGTTACACGGATCGTACTAAGTATTAGTCAATATAACTTTTTTAAGAGTATAATTGTTAACCAAAATTTCAAGTAAACTTAAACATCATTCAATTTTACACAAAAAAGGTACTCTTGGTAAAACTCGATACTGTGTACCGTTTTCGGAATATTTTGATTTGAAAATTATGAAGTAATAATTGATGCTGGTATAAAATAGTTAGTAATTAAACAAAACTCACAAGAGGAAAATTAAATTAATGACTAAGAACATAAAATAAAATTCAATTACAGTAAGTGTTCAAAATGCCCTCAGTTTTCGCGAATACACAAGTCTATTCTTTTTTCTAAAGATTCCATTAACCTTCTAAACGGTAGGTGATCAGCTATGATGTCATTAAATTGACGTTGAATTCTTTCTTCCAATTCTTGGCGTGAATTTACCTCTGTAGCATAAACTTTTTCCTTAATATACGACCAAACTGCGTAGTCCAAAGGGTTAAAATCGCATGACCGAGGAGGCTAATGAATCGGAGCTTCTGCACCTCTACAAATCCATCGATTCGGAAAATGATTACTCAACCAATTACGACACCTTCTATCAAAGTGTGGTGGAGCTCCATCGTGCATAAAAAATAAAGATCTTCGCTCGTTTAGCGTTAAATCTTCTAATATCTCGAATAAGAAATTGTTTAAAAAATCAAGATACATATCACCATTTAAATTTCCAGGTAGAATATGATAACCTATTAATTTGTTACCTAAAGTTGCTGCCCAAACATTAACTTTAAATGAGTGTTGGTAATGTGATACCCTTTTGACACGTGGATTCTCATCACACCAGTAGTGTGCATTATGGGAATTAAACATACCTTGTCGCGTAAAGGTGGCCTCGTCCGTAAAAAGAATGCATTTTAAAAAATTTGGATTGTGGGCTGTCCTTTGTTGCAATGTTTTACAAAAATCCACTCTAACCGGTAGATCATCTGGCAAGAGCTCTTGGACTTGTCTGTAATGATAAGGATGTAATTGCTGTTCTTTCAGTATCCGCCAAGTACTTAAAGAAGAAGTATTTGTTTGTCTTGCTATATTTCTTACGCTAACTGTTGGATCTTGATCAAGTAAATTTAAAATATTATTTTCTTTATTAATTGTTCTTATTCTTGGTCTACCAGAATTTATTTCATTTGGTCTCACATTCCCAGTTTCTCGACAACGTCGTTCAACGGCTCTAAATGTTTTTTTACTTGGTAAGTTTCTTCTAGGAAACTTTTCTGTCAGTGTATTCAACATTTGAGAACATTTTGATTTGATTTTACAAATAACAAGGTTTCAAAACTCTAATTATTGTTGATTTATCGTCATAACAATCAATAAATGTCAGATTTCCATGGCACACTTGGAGAAAATAGAGGTATACCTATTAGAACTTTATCATTACTACCAGCATCAATTATTACTTCATAATTTTCAAATCAAAATATTCCGAAAACGATACACAGTATCGAGTTTTACCAAGAGTAGCTTTTTCGGGTAAAATTGAATGATGTTTAAGTTTACTTGAAATTTTGATTAATAATTATACTCTTAAAAAAGTTATATTGACTAATACTTAGTACGATCCGTGTAACTAGCGCCCTCTATAAGAATTAGATATAAAAACAAATTCATGGGATGTACTATCAGCTTCCAAAACATATTCGTATAAAATTTCATTACAATGTTGCCAGTAGTTTCGGTAAAATAGTAAAAAATGCGTAAATTTTTTTTTTCTTTAAAGCCCTGTATCTTGAAAACGGATGGCGTTACAAAAATTTTTTACTAAGCAAACCCCAATTATTTTTCAGTTTTTTACCTACCCTAGAGACGGGGTTACCTTTTTTTGAAACACCCTGTATGTACATAGAAATAAATAGTATTTTTCAACTGTATACTCCGTGATCTTTATTAATATACATCTTCCTGTACATGTGTTTAATATATGTATGTATATACTTGATTTTTCTCATGAAAATGCCTGCACATCGGATTAACCGGCAGGCTCTGGTCCCGAAGTAGCCGGTTAAGAGGGAGTCTACTGTATAAACTTCGTCCCCCTGTTATTCTTCTATATATTTCCTCTTTTCCGACTTTCTCATTCATGTCACCAATGACTATCTTTATATCGTATTTCTGGATATTCCCTATTAGGGTGCTTAGCTTTTCGTAGAACTCTGTTTTGTTTTCTTTAAGACTCTATCTTTAGTGAGCGCATGTACATTAATGATACTTATCTTCCTATACTTTCCTCTTACTCTCAAGTAACATATTCTGTCTGATATTGGTTGAAAATTTACAACTGCTTTGTTTACTTTCTCCGACACCATGAATCCCACTCCAAAATATCTCTTAGTACCCCCCTTGGTGAAGAAATAAAAGACAATTTATTGAAAACACATTTTATTCAAAAAATCAACAAATATTGCACACAAAATATTATCGTAAACTTTCTTCGAAATCATCATCGGTGATTTCAATCGTATCCACAATTTCATCGATAATCATCATAATATCTTCTAATCTTTCATTTGCCTTCTTAAACTTCCTATAAAATGCCACCTTTTCATCTTCGTAGTTATTTCCTTCATTTTCACTCTCTGTCTTTAACTCTGTCTCTAAACCCTGTTCGCCTGTTTCGTACTCTTCCTCACTCTTGTCTAAATCGGCAGTGCTGTCCTGTAACGGAATTTCATCTGTGAGCTTCACTTTAAGAGGCTCTTCCATAACTTTAATGGAATCACTTGTAGGTTTAGTAACAACCTCATCAACTTCCTTGTTTTCTTTTATTTCTCTACTTCCTTTAGATTTCTTCGCATTCCCTTTTTCAATTATTCTTTGATCTAACACACCAACCAACTCCTTTTCAAGAGTTTCTTCTAGTTTCGATTTTATTAATTCTTTGTTTATAATCTTGGGATTATTTTCTATTAATTCAATGATTTGCCGTTGGATCTTGCTTATTTCTTCACGTTCTTCCAGAATTTTATTTTCCTCAATTAATTTCTTTATATTTTCTTTAGGATAGTCTACTACTACTACCGCCTCATCTTTTTCGTCATCAAACATCTTTTTCCTTCTAAATTTCTGTATCAATTTTCGTATATTTTGCTTGACGTGTTGCTTATTTTCTCTATTATATTCTTCGTCAAAAGATTTCTTCATGTGACTTCTATCCTTTAAATGAACACGTTTTTGGGAAACTGCTAAAGGTTTTTGGCTATATTTATCACCAGTTTCTGGTTTAACAGTTTTTTCAACTGAAATCTCAGGTTTCTCGGTGCTTTCTGTATTTTCTACGGCTTCCAAATTTTCTGAAAACCGTTTTCTATTCAAATAATGTTTAATTTTTTTATTAGAAGCTTCTTGGAAATCGTCCACGTCACCATCTTTAATCAGAACTGTTTTTTGAGTATGTTTGATTAATTTTTCTGTTGTATCAACGTTATCCCCTTCTAGATCTATATTTTTACTCGTGATATGCTTGCTTCTTTTATTAGATAGATCTTGAATGTTATTCATGTTATTATCTTTAGATAATAAAGGCTTTTTATCAAGTTTGACCAATTTGTCCGATTTATCCACTTGATCATCATCCACGCCAATATTTTTACTCATCCCGTAATGTTTGCTTCTTTTATTAGAAACATCAACATTATCCATATTTGGTTTTGGATTAGTTTTAGCTGGTTTCTCGAATTTTGTATCAATAGCGTCATGATCCATATTTTTAAATTTGTACTTTTTGGTTTGAATTTCATGAGTCACATCATTATCACTCTTAGTCTTTTTACCACGAGCATACTTTAGTTTAGATGATGCATCCTTATCTATTTTAGTATACAAGTTTTTATCGTCAACTTGATCATCTTCTGTTTGATTTACTTCTTGATTCTCTTTTGTATCTTTTTGCTTATGAATTTTCTCGTCTGCTACGGTTTTTGAGTCTTTTTTCTTTAATCTTTCAAAATTAGTCTCTCTATTTATATTCTTAACTGCTGAGTTATCATCAATGTTACCGACATTTTGAACGTTCTCGTGATATTTAGTAATTCCATCTTCACTTTGATTTGATTTTTCTAAAATTGCTTTTTCTGTTGCAGCTTGTACCAAACTGCTCACTTCTTCATCACTTTCTATTTTATCACCCTCCAAGTTACTTGCACTTACAGCTGCTTCGGTCGACTTTTCTTCAGATTTAATCAGTTCTTTACTTCCATTATCATCATCATTTTCTTCATCGTTTTGGTTATCGCGTTCACTTTCAATATCTTCTGGTACTTGAGTTTCCTCAGACACATTTTCCGATTGGTTGTTCTCTTCATCCCCTTCATCTAAACCGTCACTAAGCTCTGTATACTCGCGATCATCTTGATCCAAACTATTATCATCTACCCTCAAAATGTCCTTATAGTTCCGTCTTCTTCTTAGAAGAAACAGCACCGGTTTGGTGTTTATTTTAATCGGTGGAATGGTGAGGTAGTTAAAAGATATCTTATGAAAGGCTTCTACCGTATCTATGACGTCGTGCGTCGCTGAATAGGGTTTGAGACTTTGTGAGAATTTACTTTTACCTTCCACTATGAGATGTGTATACCGATATAGTTCGTAATCGCCTGGTTTAAGGCCTTCCTTTTTGCTGTACCTAAAAACAAAAGAAAATACGATGTTACCGTGGATGTTTACAACGTAAATAACATATTTTATGCAATAGTATTATAATATTTGACATTTGACAACCAACAAATCAAACATCGTGGTTAACTGTCTATCAGATTATTTTTATGTAGCTTGATAAATCTTAAGTTTTGTCACAAATTAAATTGCTGAACAACCATAATATTTGACATTTGGCAACCAACAAATATGTCAATCGATTTCTTTTATGACAAAGAGTGCATCGTTCTCTCTTTATGAGTGACAGTTATCGCTACATGGGCGAGAACTTTGTTTACTTTGGTGATACTTTGTGATAGTGACATTTCAGTTACGTGCTCTTTTTTTTGTTGATCCTTTGTAATAGTGACACTTTACCGCTAAGTGCGCGAGAATTTTTCTCACTTTGATTAATTACAATTTACGATACCGAGGAGAAGACGACCTAACTAAGTCGTCTTAGTCGAAATCAATCACTTGTGCGAAGAGCTACGTGCTAACCGCGATGATGACAAGAGATAGCACAAGAAAATAGTCGTATTGCTATGTCTGAATTGCGTTCTTTAGTAAGTGACAATGAAGTTAATAGGCTTAGAATGCAACGAGTTCGTGCATATCAAACACAACAACAGCGAGCACGACATAATGAAATTGAGAGTTCCCGCAGACGCGGTACTCCTGTGATCCTGAAACGCGCTGCATTCCACTATGATCCGACATAAGGCGTTAAAATACAGTGGAGAATCAACTGGATTATGTTGTGCTGAAGGCAAAGTATTTAATGTATATTCCAAAGAGTTATTTACGCAAGCACTTGAAAACTGTACAGAAGGGATCAAGATATATCACAAAATGATGACCAATATGGTTCCCAGAAAAGAGATACAGATCAATAACAACAAGGTAGAATTAATCGATAAATACACATACTTGGGTCATGAAATCAGAATAACCAGAGACAACCAAACCTGCGAGCTAAATAGACGAATCACGTTGGGATGGGCGGCATATGGAAGGATGAGAGACAAACAAATACCCCAATTCACCTGAAAAGGAAGGCATTTAACCAATGCATCTTACCAGTCTTGACCTACGGAGCAGAGACCCTAACTTTAACGAAAGCTACTGCCGAAAAACTGAGGGTAACACAAAGGCGAATGGAGAGATCAATGCTGGGCCTGACCTTGAAATATCGCGTGAGAAATGAGGAGATACGCCGACGAACTGGCGTAGACGATATTATACTGCGAATCAATAAACAAAAGTGGAGGTGGGCTGGACATGTTGCTAGAATGGAAGACGGAAGATGGACGAAGAGATTATTGGAGTGGAGACCAAGAGCCGACAAGCGAAGTCGAGGCAGACCACCCACCCGATGGACTGACGACCTAAGGAGAATAGAAACAAACTGGATTGCAGCAGCTAGAGATAGAGAGAACTGGAGACGTTTGGAGGAGGCCTATATCCAACAATGGATGTGAAAATAGGGTTGGATGATGATGATGGACCGATCATTTTGCGAACGAAATGGTGTTGCACAGAATGGGAAGAGACAGAGAACTTTTGAGCACCATTAAAGGGCGAAGGACAGCATATTTGGGGTACATACTTAGAAATGATAAGTACGAGTTGTTGCAGCTGATTATGAAGGGTAAAATCGAAGGAAAATGGGGTACTGGTAGACGACAAATATCCTGGCTGAAAAACATTCGCGACTGGTTGGTGGGTTAAACACACAGACGCTCTTATGAAGAGCAGAAGATAGAGACGAATTTGCAATGGTTATAGCCAACCTTCATTAGTGGAGACGGCACTAGAAGAAGAAGAAGGCAAAGTAAAATTGCCACAATTGGTCACACCGCCAACTCCCTTACGCTCTTTAGTTTCTGGGATGGGAAATGATTCTAAACACTTCTTGGTCAACGTTTTAAAACATTTTATACATCGTCATTTCGTTGTTTATAGATGAAGATGTTCTTTAACTAAAATTATCATTAATCTAATTTCTGTGTGATGAATAATGAAATTATATCTATTTCGTACTTACGTCCAGTTAGGGTTGATTTGGGTGAAGCGTGATACACCACTTTGAGCAGCTAAGTTTGATATGTGTACTCTCACGTTGGGTTCATCTCTGGCAAGCCGATGAAGTCGAGATATAGCTACACCTCCAGGATAATTTGTATTAGAAACGCTTAATAAAAATAGGGTGAAGGCGAGATTGACTGCTAAATGTCCGACCACTCCCATAGAGAGTAAATGGTAAATGGGTGATTTATTTCGATTCTCCCATCTAAAAATAATAATATTAGTCAATAAAGTGGTAATGGACATTTTTTTAATAATATATGAGGCAAAAGTTGCGAGAAAAAAATTATCAATTCCCCCCGATTTTGATATTATTTCATATAGTAACCGTGACCACAGAATAATAAAATAAACAGAATGTCCACTCTGCTTGGCGAGATAAGTACGCGCATCTCGTTCGCGCAGACGGAATCAGCCATGTTTTAAACGGAGCCAGTGTTGTTCATTGAACTTTTATCTGGTGTGCATTAGAAAGTTCAGTGGTAGCGTCTGTTAGGCTGTTCACTGTTTGGGATTTGTGAATATATATATATATATATATATATATATATATATATATATATATATATATATATATACAAACAACACAGTTTATTAGGGTTGCAGTCAGAAAATTGGCCGGGATGTTAATGAAACACTCTTATGACTTTTTGTCTAGCTTTCGGAATGGTTTTATTCCTTTTTCAAGACACTGTAATAAGAAAAAAAGTGTAAATATTTATAAAATATCACAAATCTTCAGTGCAACTTACTAGTCGTTGAGATTATTTACAAAAGCATAGACACTCAACATTAATAACACACACATAATATAAAATAGTGGACAAAATACATTTAAAATTCTGTTTTGTCAAGAGGTAAAAGAACTCTCTGAATTAAAACGCAAATGCTACCTGAGATATAAAAGCACACAATCGGAAAAAGCTCTCGCAGAATATGCCCAAGTAAGAAACGAAGTAAACGCGGAATAAAGTCAATCAAAAGAGAACATTGGGCTAAATTCACCAGCGACATGGACTACGACCTACATGATACCCAAAATAAAGTATGTAAAATGCTTTGGAACAGGAAAAAACCAGTTAACGAGTTCGTGCAGACCAAGGGAATACCTATAGAGACATGGCAACAGCATTTTAAGGAGCTATATGATGCTGAAGAAACGCTGAATATAAACGAACACGAAGCAGATATAAGTGCTACAATCAATGACGAAGAGGTAGAAGTAAAGATCAATAAGCTAAAAAAATCGGTTGCCTGTAAAGTCGGTTTTACGGGCGAAGATTTTACGTGACAACGTCTTTTTCTCGGTAGAATATTTATTGATATGAATATTATTAAATTGCACAATGGGAACAAGGAATTGAATGAAAATAAGAATTGCACAAATTTTAACTATAGAAATATATTTTGTTTACTAAAACATTGTACATGTAAACTTAAACTTAACTAATTTCTATTTGAGTGATTTTGTTGAGGATAGGACGATGATAGGAGAAATAGCATCGCACCAGCGGACCGATCATGTTTGAGTGGGAGAGAGACGCAAGGCATTCGCCGGTCCGGCGGGCCTCTCTCTCGTTCGGTGACTCATCGTAACAGACGTGAGCGGGCGTTACACTTTTTCATGAGTGACTCCGAGCCACAACCTAATTTAAGACGTTGTCACGTCAAAAACAGAAAATTACCTGGAACAGATGGTATAACCAATAAAGTCTTAAAATATGGAGGCCCTGAACTTAGATTCAGAGAATTAATTTAGGGAACGCTTTATAAAAATGAAAAAGTAGATATCACAAATAAAATTTAAAAATTTTAAAAATATGATAAAACCGTAATTTTCTTTTGTAGTTCACCCTGTATACGAATATTCTTCAACGATTTCTGTTAAACTTAAACAATGTCTTCATATTCGCATAAATTCTTATGTCATTTATCGTCAAAATATTTTTTTATTAGTTGCTTATCAATTCTGTTCAATGTTTCCAAATTTTTTTTGCCCAATTTCGTTTATTATATATCTATCAATTTTTTCCTTGGTCTGTATCACATGAACTTGCATTTAGAAATTTTCAGATCTTTTTTAACATATTCTATATATGTATTGTAGATTTTAAATTGCAATAAAATAATAAAAAATCACATGTTTAATAAGTAATTAAGTAAAATATCTTAAAAATGCGTTCTTTTTCTTTATTGGTTTATAGTTATGTCGAATAATATTTTAACCTTACTCACAAACCTTCAAAAAACAGTAGTCAGTTATTTTAACATGCCTTAGTAAAGTTTTTATTGGTTTTACTAAAACAAACAATCCAACCCACACATTCCAGCTCTCCAATCAAAATTCAAGAAATGAAAACTAGTTTCAGTAAAACGATTAAAAAACTGGGTCTCGTATATTTATTTGGGTAATAGTGTTATTGTTTTACTTAGCAGGTGTAAAGAATCAGGTTGTGATTGGACTATTTTAGATCGTAAATATCGTAATGACTGGTTTTTAAATGATACAGGTTAAAATGTAGATCTTTATACTACCTGTCCAAATAAAACGATTAAAAAACCGGGTCTCTTATATTTATTTATGTGTTATTGTTTTAGTTAGCTCGTGTAAAGAAACAGGTGGTGATTGGACTATTTGCATCATCTTTATACTACCTGTCAATATTGGGATTAATTTTGTCATAGGAAATCGGGTAGTTGCCATATAAACGAGTTTCTATGAACAAAATGTGTAGAGTTAAATATAATATTTATGGGACGTTTGTGACAGTTTTGTATTATGGAAGATGCTCTTTTGCGTCAATACTTAGTCGTCATACATTGTCGCATCCACTTCTGAGGTTATTAGCGACATATATACATATAGACATGTGATAATTTACGTATAAATATTAAAATAGGTATATTAATGACTTTTTCCAATTGTTCAATTTTACATTTTTCTCCTAAGATTTCACTTGTTGATCCGATTATATGGTTGGTGTATCTCTGCAACGTGTATCTTGGACGCTCTACAAGGACGTGCTTACCACTGAGTGGAACATTAAAATTGTCACATAAAGTAGGATTAGTGTGGCCAATTATATGCTCGTGGTTAAGTCAGGTATGTCCTGGACGAAGTCGAGTAATAACGAGTTAATGAGCTCTATTGGAAATTTGATATTTCCAGGGTTTCACATATGTTTTCACTTCGCGAAGTTTTGTTTTGAAGTTGAAGTGTCCCACTGGATTTGCCACAAATTTTCAACCTTTACTTTAACAAATGATTTTAAGTCATTTAGTACGACATTTCTCATTTCACTCGCAGTTTTACCGTTTCTTGATTGTTGGGCAATGTGGTCTGCTTCTTCGTTCTCTTGAAGTCCCATGTGTGAAGAAACTCATAGAAATTGTACAGTAAGGTTGCTGTTTTGTATGGTAGCTATAGAGCGTTCCACGTTAAGAAAATAATATTGCGGAGATAGGGCCATGTATTTCTAATGGTCGATAGAAGCGCGGCGATGCCACGACGAACACAAGCACGGTTCAGGGTTGTATTATTTGTATTTTCGTTTCCACAGACATGAATTAAAATTAATGTTTTTCAACGTAATTTCAACATATATCTAATTACTAATTGCAACTTAAAATAATATGGTGTGCGTATGTCGTTCTCTGACTACATAATGACAATAAGGCTTTGTGGTTCTTCAGTAGTTATTCTGACTTTACAGTTAAATGTTAATTAAAAATGGAAATTCAAAAATTAAGCCAAAACAAATTGTTTTAAATGTATTTAATTATCATCTAAATTTAAGAAGTGGTGAAAGTGTTAGAAATTTAACCTATAAAGTAAATACTATGACGGAAGTAAGTTTTAGTACTATGTCTAAAACACGCAAAGAAGCTCCGGAAGGAGGACCAAGGTCCATAAAAAAAAACAAGAAAACGTACCAAAAGTAGAGTAAACAGCAATAAGTTCACTTACGATGCAGTAGTTCATACGCGGCTACGTGCCATCGTGCATAGTTTTTTCTTTAAAAATTTACCGCCGACATTGAATAAAGTTTTTGCAGTGGTTAAAAAAGACAAAGATTTAGCAAACATGTCACGCACAACAATGTGGAGAATACTCTATGAAATGAACTTTATTTTTTGAAAACGAGGAGTAAAGTCAAGCATGATTGAACGGCCCGATATTCTAAAATGGAGGCATCGGTATTTGCGTCAGATAAAAAAATTTCGTTCTCAAGGATACACCGTCGTTTATTTGGATGAAACTTGAGTGAATGTTGAACATAGTGTTTCCAAAGAATGGAAGGACTTCTCAGTGAGTTCAACCAAGGGTGCGTTTGTTAAGGGGTTGTCAACAGGCCTAAACAGCCGACACAACGAGGCCTCCGATTTGTTATAGTGCATGTTATAGCGAATTGGGCTTTGTAGAAGGTGCTGCTTTTTGATTTTTAGCTAAAAAAAACTCAGCGGACTATCATGATGAGATGGATGGTCCTATATTTGAACAATGGTTTAAGGAAATGCTGTTTCCTAATCTTCCAGAGAAAACTGTTATGGTGATGGACAACGCTTTGTACCATTCGAGGAGAGAATAAGTGATTCCGACACAAGCCTTCAATAAAGATCAAATTAAGACATGGTTGCTGGAGAAAGATATCTTTTTTGAAGAAGATTATTTAAAATCAGAGCTAATGGAAGTCGGAAACACATGCAAAGAAAAATATATAAAATATAAAATCGGCGAGATGTGCAAAGAAAAAAATGTTGCCATGCAGAGACTACCTCCATACCATTGTGAGTTAAACCCAATTGAAATGGTATGGAGTCAAGTCAAAAGACATATTGCCTCACACAACACAGAGTTTAAGACCGCCGCTATACAACAATTAATAAGAAATGCATTTGGTGTAGTAACAGTGGAAAATTGGAAAAACTATTGTAAACTTGCTATTAAGGAAGAGCAAAAATTTTGGGTTATTGACGGGTTGATGGACAATATTGAACCTGTGGTAATAAATGTGACGGTTGACAGTGACAGTAATAGCGATGATAGAGAAGATGAGGATGATGTTAATATGCAGTGAGTAAATTATGTGATAGTGTGCAAATCGGCGGACACAAAGTGCCAAATCCGAAAAGTCTGTAAATAATAGTCCGGCAAAAGTAAAAATTACGTAATAGTGCGAAAAATTTCATATAATATAACATAAAATGGTCTAAAATTTATTGGGACACCCTGTATATTTCAAAATAATTTTAAAATGTAGCTTTTATCAACTTACAAACTAATAATTTAATTTTTTTTTAATTTTTGTACTCTTTCGCTGTAATCTTCCGTTCCGTTAGTCGTGATTCACCCTGTATACAAGAAAAAATTTTTATGTATGTAATTGTTGTTATTACATTACATCTTATCTAAAGCGTTAATAAATATGTAATGTTAAACAATAGTAAAATTTAACTATTTTTATTAGACCTATAATAATTACGTACCTATATCTGTCTACTAAAGAATCAAGTATTTATAATGCATTATTTTGTATTCAACGATACATATCCTTTTATTAGTGAAATTAATTAACTACAACTACATAGTGCTGAATACAGCTCTGATTAGAATGAATCATATATCGACAATCTAATAACAACACGTGCCTGAGAGTTTTGGCAACACTGATCTCCATAAGCGCAATGTTATTTTCTTGAAACAAAGTATAGTTCTTTTTTAAATTGAGAGAGCAATTGGATGTGTTATGTAAAGCTGGTTTGGATATATTATCGGAGTTAATAGGAGTGAGAGCTTGGTAGATGACATATAGCCGGTATGTATGCAGCTTAAGTATAATAGTTTATACTGTATGTACTTACATTCTATGGCAAGCAGTTGCTGCAGCTACATTCAAGACAGGAAAAACGTAGATTATAAAACGTAACTCCTTATGCGGTAAAAATGAATAAAGCACTACAAATACCAGTGCTGGAATCACCATTTTTGCTACTCTCTGATCTAAAATAATACCTACAGGTAACAAAAATACTGATGTTGCCATACCTCTCGGTATCGCTGAATAGAAATACCATAAAAATGGAGAGGTCTGTAGAGAGTTAAGAAAATTTTAATACAAATTATTTTGTTATACAATATAAGGCAAGGAAGAAACTTATATCAAAGAAAAATGTAATTCTAGAAACTTTTAGGCATCTAAAAATTTATAAAAATCATTTAATTACTAAAATAAAAAGGATACACCCCAGTTGGAGCTTTTATTCAGTACTGTATTATACCATAAGACCTCTCCTTCTGGCCATAAAGGTCTATTCCAAAAAATCGAGTCTATCACAACAGTTAATATTAAAAAGGCTAATCCTCCTGGAACAGCTATTTGTAACAGTCTACAAAAATAAAGAAATTATTTTTTTACATCAAGAATTATAATTTATTTACTAACCTACCGTTTTATTGTTATCCTCTTATTATACAGATCATAGAGCAGAAGAATACCCAAGAAAAGTGCTAGTTCTGCTCTAAAAATAATGATAGCTGCTGCAGAGCACAGGATAAAAGTCTTGTTGTTGTTGTTGAGCCAGCCATCTAGTGCCAGTAAAACTAAAAAAATATTGAATCAAACTATGTATAACATATTTTAACTTATTTAATAATAACCAGGGAAAAACCAGGGAGCATTTAACATCATTTTTAATATTTTTGATTGAACTCTTTATGTTATCTTAATGCTTGATGGTTTTGAGCAACCAAAAACTGGATGCCATACCTCCAAATCTCTTTTATTATACATGTGTACAGCACATAGCTTATTTTCTATGGTTAGTTTTGATTTTGGGCCAATGAGCCAGCTCATTTGTCCTACTTTAATGTAAAAAGTAAAGGAGAACGCATAGAACCTTGTAGAAGGTCATTTTATCAAGTTTCACCTGTTTGCTCATATTCTTTCCCATTATTACCTGGAAGGTTCTATTTGTCATCATTTTGTCAATGTGATTGATTATCTGTCTGCAAGTAAACTGTCTTAACGGACCAGTTTATATTTTAATCTCCAATCAGTATTGTATGCTGCTGTTAGGTATATGAATGCTGTGGTTGTTTTTTCTTTCTTTTGAAAACTAGCTTCAATAAAAGTTGTTAGTGATAAGTATGATCGATATAGCTTGGATGAGAGCGAAAGTTGGCATTTTCAAGTAGCATGTGAATAATTATATTGACGAGAAGCTTTTCTTATAGTTTATATATCATGCCAAGTAGGACTACAGGGCAATAGTTATATGGCATATTATATGCTTACACTCCCTTTTGACATATGAACCATAAAGAACTAAAGGATCGATTTTTTTAAATTTGTATTTCGATCCAATACAATCAATAATCGTAGTTTTCAAATCTTCCTAACCATAATTATATAAAATATGTATATATGACAAAATTGTACTAACCTAGAGGCAGAGCAAAAATATTTGGCAATGGACGGCTTAGATAAAACATGAAGTGGCTTTGAGTCACAGTTATCGCTATAAACCACTGCAACCATCTTACTCCAAATTGTTTTTCTAGAGTTTTACTTAATATGTTAAAGCTGTACACCACACAAGTAGCAAGAATTGTCCTTACTAAAACAAAAAAAAAATGCATTAAACTTTTTCATATTGAATTTTTTCTTGATAATCTTCATCAAGTTTGGAATTTTAAATGTAGTAATATTAAACAACATAAAAAGCAATTTTTTTTGTAATCTACTAACCTAAGTACTGGACCCAAAATTTGTTTACATCTAGGAGTTGAAGTACTGCTACTATAGGTGATGCAAGAGCTGATATGAAGAGAGGTCCAATAAAAGTTCGTGGCACTACTCCAGGAAACTCGAGATGATCGTACTACAATTAAATTTGGTTCAATATATGTACAATAATCTTGTGTTCATTAGTTATATTTCTTTAAGTTAGTTAGTTATATCCTTATGTTTGTCGACAAGTAATCACTAAGCAGATCAATAAGAAATTTGTTTTTATATTCATATTGAATGATTTCAGAATAGGTTCCAAAAAATCACTTATTTACTAATATTGGTTTGGTTATGATTTTAACTGTAATCTTTACATTCTAATATTTTTTTATAATTTCCCATTTTGCTTATAATTTTTACTACCTCAGTTTAAAAAATATTTTCAGATATAATAAATAAGAAGATAAAAAACTAGGAGACTGCCAAAATAGATTTAGAACTGTAAGATCAAATATAAATTCTATACATGCTTTAAAAAAATTCTTCAAAAATCTTGGGAATACAACAGAGAAATGCATATAGTATTTACTGACCTTAAAAATGCCTTCAATGTCATAAAGAGAGGTAAGATGTTAAAGGAACTACAGATATCAAAAAATGAAACTGGCAGGAATTATCCTAGAAGAAGAGAAGTTTAACATGGACCAAGGAGTAAAACAGCATCTCCTGGTAATTGTATTCACTGGTTGCTATGTTTACCACTTATTAAATTTACAATGTGCCAAGTAATTTACTTTTATTGAGCCCGAGTAATTATTGCTATGCACATATTTTGCTTGTGATTTCTAAATACATTGGCACTACACTTATGTACCATAATAAGTAAACAGCAAGATGTGAAGCATATAAGTACCTAGCCCTCAATAATAAAGTTTCACTATTTTTATTTTATAGAACCTTTAAAATATTTTCAAGTTCTGCACAAATGTGTATACATTTTGGGCTTGTCATTAATTATTCGAGTTGGAAGCTACTTTATTATCAAGGGTAATAAGTTAGAATACTAAAAATAAACGATCGTTATTAATGGATTACCTGGGTAAGGTTAAATCCATGATATAGAATATCATGAATGGCCTGTAAGTTAAAGCTTTCTTCTACTTTCGTAAATGGACAATAGACTAGATATGCCGAAGCAATTATTAGCATAATTTGAGACATATTTACTTAAGTACTACCTTTTTATCTGCATAGTTAATAAAATAGTAATATTAGAACAAAAATAGATTTAACCTAACCTACATTTTTAAGAGTTTTGACGTTGACACATATTCTTCCTGCTGGCACTGCTATGGATATTTAATTTTAAATTAAATTTCATTCCTGCTGACCTGTTATCAACAGGAAAGATAGAGAGAGCCACAGTACATAGCCCTCTAGTAAGGTAAGTTCCATAGAAAGAATTTGGGAGAGTTTCTATCGCCAAATGCGGACGGGCCGGAACTAATTTGATTTGGCTTCAAATTTAAAATGTAGGTTTTAAATTTTAGGCCACAAATTCAAAAAATATGTTCTGAATTTTAGATGGCAAAATTTAAAAAGTAAATGCTTTTAATGCAGAATATAGTCGTACATTAACAAACCAAAGTCCTGAAAACAACAAAATAAAACACAGATATCCTGACACTTGTTTATTTGTATAATTTTCTTTGGTAAAGTAGGCAACAAATCTCCTCCTCCTCAGGGTGTGGATGGAGAATGGGGACACTCTAAATATTATTAGCTTGCTGTCTTCATTGGTTGTGATCCTGTACCAGATGGAGAACTTCATGTAGGGATTTTTTCACCAATCTCCTTAATCATGTTGGAGATCTTCCTATTGATAAACAAATATGGATGTCTCTATATTCATTAGTACTGGTTTGTTATAAGTTCCATATCTTCTAAAATACTCTTCCTTAAAGGACCATAGATAATAAGGTGTAAACTCTGGCATTTCTGTGATCTTCCTCTTTAGAATCATCACAAATTAGTATGCAACCAAGCAACTATTGCTCAGAAGTAGGTCTATGAAAATCTATAATAATGAAATTTTATTAAAATTAAGAAGAATTTTTATAAAATAAGGCAACTTTTAGGAATGGAATTATAAGAGTTAAGAGTTTTAATGATTTTAAAATATATATAGTATATAAATACAAGTTTGGTCTAATTATAGTTGCTGTTCTTACCTGGTGCTTGTAAAAATAAACTAATCCTCTGATTTGACGGACTTTTACCCATCCACAAAAAATATTCTTTTGATTTTTTCGATTTGGAATACTATACCATTTTGGTATTGTACCTTTATTAGATATATAAAAATTTATGTATACTGTTTTTATCTCTTATTTCCAATGTTACAATGGGATACAATGTTTTCATAACGCCATTTGCAATTTACAAAGGCGTGGATTACAATGTTGCCATGCCACTAACAAATTTGTTTTCAGTGGATACTCAAAATTCTTTAGAAATAAGTTCTGTTATTGTAAATTTAAGTTGTGATGTTAGTAGAATTTGCTACAATTTTTGTTTTTTTGAAAAACATTGTATAGTATAATCAATATTTGGGTAAATATGCAAAACGAGTGAAACCATGGCAACAGCACTTACATCAACGTCATACGCCTCTTGGTATGTCAACGTGACTAGTAGCGCCGTCGCCATCATGAACGGCTGCCCCATGCAACTAACTTTCTCCACCTTTCCTATTTCAGTGACGCTGCTATCTGTGGTATATACTGTGAGGAAAAATAGAGAAGGCAAGTTATTGTTGATATGAAGCAAAGTTTACTGAAGTTTATCTTTTATGTTTTGTGTTTTATAACGGTGCTTACGCAACCAAGGAAATCAAAGTAATATCTCTGTTTGGTTTGCTATGAATCAGTGTTATGGGAGAGAGATATAATGTATTATATTTCCCAGATCACTGTTCTGTATAGACCTAAATCACAAAACATGTATTAAGATCGATCATCACTCCCAAATATAGTTATGGTTGTTAACAAATATGTTTTGACTTAATTTGTTGCTAAAGATATAAATACTAAGAAGTAAATCAATATAATTTTCATGGATTGTGCATAAGCATTTGATAATATTGCTCATGGACTCTTTGGTACTTTTAAATTGGAGAGCTTTGGCGTTTCAATTAATTCGGTAGCAACCGAGGACGTCTATTAATTGTTTGTTTGAGCTTTCTGTCTCAAATTTTCCTCATGTTGCTTATCAACGTTTCTCATGTTTGCTTATTAACGTTTAATGTTATGTATTACAATAGGATTTAAATATAGTATCGAATCGAAAAGACGTAATATTTCCAATAAACAGTTATTATGTATCCTTAAAAACTTTTATCTCTCACGCTGAAAGATATTACGAAATAATAAAATATTACGACTTCCTATCATCGCTTCTATCTTCCCAAAACGTAACATTTTATATAACATAAAGGACATAAAGGAGTCATTCTAATAATTTTATAACAAATTCTGCATATAATTAAATTTTGTTGTGTAAAAAGTGTTTTAAAAACTGTTGCTTTGTTAGTAATCGTAGCTAAAAAGAGCTCATAACTTATTTTAACACTTTTTAATAATGAATACGAAAAGAAGAAGTTTTGTTTTGTCAAATCTGTCTTAGCTTCCCTCAAATTGTATTTTTAGGTTAGCTTCGATGTTGAAAACAAAGTTTTAATAACGAAAGTTAACTGAATAAAATGGAAAATAATACAAATAACCCAGATTCTCCAGAGATAAGGGAAATTAATGTAGTCCAAACGATACAACCGAAAGATGAGCCCCCTGCGAAGACGGCAAAGGATCTCTTTTCTGATTTTAAAGCTTCTGATGAATCTGATTTTGGACCAAATGAGTTTGATGCACACAGCGATAGCGATTCAGACGAACCTCTGTCCAAGAAAATTAAAAAGGCCAAAAAAGGCGAAGGGAAAAGGAAATCTAAGGATGCAGGAAATTATGACTCTGCAAAGAAAAAGGTATAATATTGTTAGTAGTATTATCCTACCCCAATTTACCAAATTTAGAAATTTAACAAAGAATCAATGATGATAAGGAACGAAGTCAATTGTCTTCTATATATGACAGAGAAGTGGAAATGATTAGAGGACAATCAGAAATCATTGTACTGGTTAAGGGCATACAAATATCCCAAAAAAGAGCTCTTAACTCGCTTTTAAAACTAATGTTTTTAGAAAATAAACTCTATAAATGAAAGTACAAGCTGAATAACATCATATGACTTTTAAAAGTAATAGCCAAAACCAGGATGTTTTCCAGTTAGCACTAATGCCATTTATGACTTTCAGTTAAGTGTCAAACCAGCTATAAGGTACAATGAATGATCTTTATTGAGCCATAAGATCATAATTCTCATAATACTACAAATTCATAAACTAATTCCAGTCTTATACTATATTTAAAAATGTTTTTTGCTGGTGTGGGGCTACAACTAACTACCACTAGTCCCAATGAAGTGAGCCTACCAAGAAGCTATCCAGCCAACTAGTTATTAATTATATTTTTTAATATTGAACTGGATTTTGACCATTGTACATCCTTCTTTTAATCAGATTTATGAATGTAAAGTTTTAAACAATTTTACCTTTTCTTTGTACAGATGAATGATTCATGCAAAAAATGGTGAAAAGAAAATGTTACACTATATTGAATTTCATTATAATATATATTTTTTACACAACTTTCAAATGATTTCATTAGAAGTAGATACTATCACATTAAAATTAAAATAAATATAGACAACCTTTTTAATAAAACATTTTTTCCTTTATTTTAGAAAAATTATGTTCAAAAATATAAGAAAGAATGGGAGTCCATACCAGCTGTAAAACCATGGATATCAGAAAGTGTGCATGGTCCACATTATTTTTACTGTAGGTTTTGCAAAAAAGATTATAAATGTGGAAAGACAGAAGTATTTAAACATATGAGTGCCATGAAACATAAAAAACACCTAACCAATCCCAACCAGTCAGGGCAGGTAAGAATTTTGCTATACAAAAGAGCACTTAAGCAAACATTGAGAACATTTTAAGTTTTCTTTTCTTTGACTTCTTAAAACAAAGTTCTTTATGTTAAAATCTAGTTAAATAAAAAAAAAATTATCCCCCGTGCAACCTTGCAATTTTTTTAATTTACATTAATATTTAGTTATTTGAATATGTTTGAAAAAACGTATTGCTGTAGCTGTTTCTGAAAAACAAGGGTTATGATAACTTTACAGTAAAGCTAGCATAGCCGTAGCTATATCTCGGCGGCATATTTTATTGCTAATTAATTGCTGTTGATTGATACATTGATCAACTCACAAAAACTGCTCTATATCAAACAGCTCTAATATCAAATCTGTAAGATTTTGTTTAAATAATTTTTTCAAACAAATTTCAAAAATGACCTTTTTCTACTCTTTTTTTTTAAGTCCATAGTTACTTTTCTGAAAGTTGATCATTGTCGAGTTTAATAATCATTTGGAATTTTGTGAAAGGCAAAATCAATTTTCAGTGTACATTTAGAATTCTTAATTATTGTTAAGCACATTTTACAAATTTCTCTTTTATAAATATACTATATCTATTATCTTTCAGAATAAATTTATGTTTAGAGGATTATTATGCCCGGTTATAACACCATTTGTCAAATCCAGGTAAGTGAGAATCTATTTTCCACTTGTAGGATTTTATTTATATTCTTTTTAGGGGAAAAGAAGTGAACTATAAATTGATAACTCCTTATGCTAAATTTTTAAAGGCCTGTGGGGTCAAAGGAATTTTATGTAAGTATGTTTTCTGTGCTTTTTGCTTTTTTTTATATACACTGGCATTGTCAAGTTGTAGCAACCAATAAATAAAATTGAATGCTTCATTATCCCCTCACTTATCACAAGATAATATGAGCTTGTACACAAATTTTCCATCACAACCACCAAATATTGTGGCAACCAGCTACAGGTAAATAATATTATACCAACACTGTCATCAACAACATTCAATTCAATTTTTTCCTGACTGTATAGTCATTTTGGTAGTATTACTGGGGTAGAGACTCTTTTTTTTTTAACATCACTTTGGTGTATATAATAAATTAGTACAAATCCTTGCCTATGCTAATGATATCAATATTCAAATCATGAATGTGTTGCTTGTGTGAGTCCATTTCAAAAGGTAAGAGAAATAATAAGTTAGACTTACTCACAATCAATTTAATTTAACTAATCGGACGACCGGTTTCGCTTTCTATAATATGCAAAGCATCTTCAGGTCACGATACAAAGTTAAAATGATGCCGGTACTCTATTAGTTGATGGTTGAAAGAACATGGTTCAAACTATCTTGGATTGTAGATTGGAGAGCTCAGGTCAACTATTGTAATTATTTAACAATAAACGGGGAAGTTCTTGAGGAGACAGATTGTATGATATCAATATTGTTGGGAGAACGAAAACAGACCTTGCTGCTATGGTCACCCATATTATTCGGCATATATTATAAATAAGTAAGTATTTATAAGTAAATTTGTTTTAGTGAATGATGTCACTGGGGAAGGTATGTCATTGACACCAGAAGAAAGGAAGCAGCTGGCAGAATTTTGGTACGAAATTTGTAAAGAAAAAAATCAGTTTTTAATGGTACAAGTTGGAGGAGCACCTTTGAAAAGTGTGATAGACATGGTTAGTTTTTTTTCTTAGTTCAGGTAGAAAATATTGTATAATTTAATTTATTTTTGACTACAAAGTGTTACTTAAAAAAAGGGGGTCACTAATGGTCTTTCATTTTATAACATTAAACCTTTTCTTTTAAATTGAAAGATAATTTTATCTTCTTGTTGGTGTGCCATTCATATATTTAAAATTGCTTTATGTTGTTTGTGTATGTGTTATTTATATGTATCAATGTGAGTTTACTCTTTAATTCTGGTCTGATGTTGAATTATTTTCATTTTAACTCAAATTGTCACATTTGTTGTATGTGAATCTATATAGATGATCTGGTGGAGTAATTGGAAAATAGGCTTTAATTTAGGAACTAATTAAAATAACAACAAATTGTTTTGATGCATTTTAAAGATAAAGTAATAATTTACAAAATTTTTTTGAAACATTTTTTGCTTATTTAAATATTACCAGAAATGCAACAAATCGCAACATTTTACAAAATATTTGCAAAATGAAGGTGCAATAGCAATGCAATATCTTTCTTATGTAATTGTAGATATCTTCAATTACCTTTGTACATTAGTACATAATTGTAGAAGGGTTATCCCATGCATATGCAATCACCAGACGCCCATGTAGGTGAAACTGATATTTTGGTGCCTTCATATTGTGATTTTAAGTCCAACTCATAGCAACCATATGCACTAACATAAAGATATGTATGTACTAAATATATTAACACGTTATGTATATTATAAATGCAGTATATTTCCAATTTCTTTAATTTTAGGCCATTCATGCTGAAAAGTTGAAAGTAGGAGCGATTGTTCTAATGGCTGATTTATATCATAAACCAAAAAATCATCTAGATTTAATAAGATACATTAAGATTATATCAGAGTACACCGAAAAAATTCCTATATTGTATCATCATTATCCAAAGTATACTCAACTTTATAACAGTAAGTATACATATTTGTATTTATACTTAAAGAAAAAAGAAGAAAAATACTTCTTCTATAAATATGTTCATTATAAATAATATTTTTTACATTTTTTTTGGTTAATGTATTTTCCTTTTCGTGTTTTAGTTGATATGACTGCATTTTTATTAGATATAACGGGGGAAGTGGAACAATTTGTTGGTGTGATTTATACGACTAACGATTTACAGGATGGGTTAACAGCACTTACCCTAAATCCTGATAAATATGTGGTATTTATGGGAACTGATGAGGTAAGTTGTTGACGATTAATTTATTAAAATTATCTAAACTGAGAAAACTAATAAGACACTACTGTATAGAGAACAAGTAATTTTCTACATTAAAGGATATCAAATGTAGTTAATTGATGCGCCAAAACCAGTTTATGAAACCAAATTAGGGTTCTGTGACAGACACGTAAATTTAGTGAATGTCACAGGCATACATTTTCCTCATGATTGTGAAATGTAATCCGGTGTCGCCATCTTTTTTATTGAAACAGTTTGGATGTGCTTGGATCTAAATGGCTTCTCTGGTAATCTTTGGTTTGTAGAAGTAACTAAAGACAATCCAATCATTAAAACTCCTGAGCACTTCCTTTATATATGCTGACGACCTTTCTTTGGATGTACAGGACAGAACCTTCGAAGCGGCCGAAACCAAGCTCTCGGAAGCACTTAGAAACCTTACAGTTTATTTCGACAGGAACTCGCTAAAGCCTACCTCCACCAAAACCCAAGTCTGCTCTTTCCACTTAAGATCGAGGAAGGCGAAAAAAAAGCTGAAGATCAAATGGAGCAGACACCAACTGGAACATCCTCAAACATCCTCCTAACTATATCCGAGGCTCTCAGTTTCTCCACCAGAAAGTATACATGCTCTGTCTGGGGGTAGATCGATAATGTGAAGACCAGGAGGCGCCGCTGGGAAGACCAATCTGGCACGATGCGGCCAGCTCGATGAAAATGACATCTTGAACGCTTGCGGCCAATGACAGGACATGGACCAGTGCAACAAATGGTTCGATTCTGGGCCAAACACCTAAATTAAACACGCTTGGATACGAAAAAGTGAAGTAAGTGTAGAAATGGATAAGGGCGATAGTTGTGAATCGCAAAATCAATTTTGTAACCTGTAGGAATTTTGAAGTTTGTAATAGCACTTTGATTGTAGTCTATATGGCTTCTTTTAATGACGAACAACTTGATCAATTGCTTCTCAGCGAATAATTGGATGCATTGACGGACACTATTTCAATTTTGCTCCTGTAAACATGCTGCTTGACATGTTTTATCATCAAAAACATAATAGTTTCCACAAAAACTTCTCAAGAACCATCTACATTGACAAACGTGTGCTCTAGCAAGTAAGGCGTGTATCCCCTCGAAGTTAGTCTTACCCCGACTGCCAAATAGAAAGTAAAAAACAACCATGTTTTCCTCGATGCGATGCTATCATCCAAAACCTTCTCTTCCTGCACCTATCGCCGGTAAAAATTTAATTCAAACGCAATTTTCTTGACGTTGGATCTTAAGCAGGGTATATAAATAAACGTTTATATTTTGCTTAATCTGGTCCGAAATTCTAAGATGCAATTTTTAAAATGGTCTTCGAAGATTTTAAGACGCAATTCGGAATGTTAAATAAAACCATTTTTATGATAAATCTTATGGACGGTATACTAAAACTGTAATCCATTGAATTATACATTTAGTTGCAGTTAAATTGTCTTTTTATTACTGATAATCACATTCTATTTATTTGAAGGTGATGCTTGGTGCTGTAGCCAGTGGATTTACCTGCATTATGGGTAACAGTATTAACATTTTACCTAAACTGGCTGAATCCATTTGCCAGTGTATAAAAGAAGGAGAAATAAAGAGCGCCCAGGCTTCCCAAAACCTTCTAAAGAAAGCTATTGACAATATTTATTGTAATGGTAAGTTAATTTTTACATTTTGTTAGGATACAGTTGTTATTCATGATTTGTCAAACACGAATCTTCTTTACTGGTCTGTAAAATAATATTTTAATAGATTAAATGTAAAAATATTTGTTCAATTGGTCAGTTTTGATATTTCGCGATAGTGAACGCCTCGTGATTATTTTATACGATAAAAAAACTGAGTTGATTTCTATGACAAAGAACTTTAATTTGTAAAGTTAAATGCAGTCCAAAGTCAAAGGAAAAATGGAGTTAACATTATTGGAATGCCGGGTGGTATGAGAGTATTCGTCTTAGCACAAATCATTAATACTAACAGGTAAGATCTGGTATACAGACTAATCCAAGACTCAGAGACAGTGATCCTAAAACCCCCGAGTAATGAGTTTGCACTGATATTGTATCGAATTTCTGCAAAACTCCAGGATACGAGGCCGCTCTTGGGTACAAGGTGCCTTGAAGACCATCGCCGTCGTGATATTCGTGGTCAGAGACCCCAAAAAAACCGAGTAGTAAAGTGAGGGACAAGGGTTATGCGAAATTTTAAAGACCAACCTACTTTTTAACTTTTTGTGGCATCGCATGTGACATGTAAGTAAATAAAAACAATTTTTGAAGTTATACTTCTTTAGGCGCAATTGGGAAAAATTGATGAGAGTGAATTTTTATAAAATTCACAATATGAAGTATGCGCATATTCACAGCATGAAGTTAGTTGCTACATCTAAATCTTTTAAGTTGGGTAGTAATGCAAATAAAAAAAATATATATTGGTGTTTTTGTTAATTCGATTATATTAGGACGGTGATAGATATTTACTGATGATTTGTATATTGTAAATGTATATTTTTGTGTGAAAAAATCGACCTGGTTCAGTAGTTTTCATCTACTTTATAATTACATAGAAATTACATTTATCCGTTACTTTAGGACCTCACTATATAATATATTAATATTAAGTGTTCATTGAAGAACTTAGCACGGTTAATAAAAAAACTTGTAAATCCACCAAGAAAATTTTTATTTTTGTAACTTAAAAAATATTTTATTTTTCCAGTCTTAATTTTGAAAAAAGGTGAAGGTACATTTTTCTAAAGACTATATTATGAGGTAGTTTACTTTAAAAATAATCAGTATTTCGATCAATTGGTAAAAAGATAAGTACACAAATTAATAATTCAAAATTCAACACTTTCTCCTATAATTTTATTTGAATGTTGGATACAGATTAGTACAACTCTGTAAATGTCTCTCTGGGGGTCTGTGTTACAATAGGTATCAATATCGGATTACCAATAGGTCGGTTTCTAAAATTTCGCATAGATCTTGTCCCTCACATTAATATTGAACTCTTTTCCGTCAATTATTTCCGATTTACAAACTTATTGTTTTTCATCACTGCGAAATACACTTTCAAAAATATATTTGCCTTATCCAATAATGCAATTTTCATTTCCACATCATCATTTTTGTTCACAAAATTTTCTGGCACTCATACGAATCAAATGCAATAAGTTTAAGGATGTTAAAATACGCTGTGATACACAAGATAACAATTCCAGTGACTGGTATCAATGACTCTCCATTTTAAAGTTCTGTTTCCAAATATTGGACTAGTGAACGCACAAGTACAAGTTCCTTACATCCACTATTGAGTTGTTTTGGCACTTTTTTTTTTTAAGAAATACAATAAATAATTGGTAATGGCACCAAGAAATCCTATCTCTCATTTGCATTCCATAAATTAAAGGTGAATTAACTGCTTTCGCAATGGTATTTAATGTAAATTATTGTTTTTTGAATACCATCGTATTTTATTTGATTGAAATAATGAGAAACATACATGCAAAAACCGATAAATCCACTTTTTCCAATTTTGAGACAAAAGCCAAAAACTTGTACAGCAAAATCCCATAACAATTTAAAGAAACATTATATTGGAAATAAATAGTAGTTATGTCATGTAATAAAATTCTAAAATTTTAATATATTATCTTTTTTTACTGTTTTTATTTTTGATTTTTTTTATTTATCGGGTTTTGCTTAAAAACAGAAATTTATCGGTTTTTTGCCTGAAATATCTTTGCAAGAGCACCATATTTTTGTTTTTAATAAAAGAAAAAAAAAGAACTAGAATGTAGAAAATTATTTTTATTATAATTATTTAACAATTTGAAAAAAGTAAAATCAAATCTGAAACGTTGGTTCCTCTTCCAGGCAGTCGCATGTCCCCCCCTTCCTCTTCCTCATCATCCTTTTCATTTAAGTAATTCCCGGTACCAGTAAAGTTCTTGTAATTTCTCCCAATAAGTGTTTAGTGTTTAAGGCAGGGATGGCCAACCCGCGGCACGCGTGCCACTCTGTGGCACGATTGAGTCCTATCAGTGGCACGCGTAGCGTTTTGGATTAAAACACTTTCAAAAAAATTAAAACTTGAAAAACAAAAAATAATAAGAAGAAACTTGGTAGGTTTACGGAAGTTACGATAGATGCGGCATCATTGCATCCTCTGGCGAGCGATATTGCTGCGATTGGTGCACGTGATCCTAGCTGTCGTAATGTGCAGTAGGACTGCGTTACCCTTGCTTAGTTTATTTTAAACTGCCCCGTTGTATGTGCACATTTTGTCATCGCGCATTGTTTCTTTAAAATTTTAAAAGTATTTGTTCGATATGTCCACGAGTAAGCCTTCGACTTCAAAACGAAAATACGAAGATGATATTGCAATTCGCGATTTTCAACCTGCTTGGGAAGAACAATTTTTATTTACTAATCGTAATACTTCAAAGCCTGTTTGTTTGATATGTGGATTGTCTGTAGCAGTTCCGAAAAAATTTAACCTGGAACGACATTATAAACAACTGCATAAGGACTTCAGCAACAAATATCCTATTGGTTCACATTTGCGAGCCGACTTTATTGAAAAAAAAAAAAAAAGAAAACCCTAGCCAGCCAACAGTCACTGTTTCAGAAGAGAAGTGATGAAATGGAAACTATGGTTAAAACATCATATGAACTTTCTCTGCTGTTAGCCTGGAAGAAAAAAGCCTACTCTGATGGAGAGGAGATAATTAAAAATAGTCTGGCAATATTTGCTAAAAATGTGGGAGATGTAAAGATCAAAAATATGGTCGATAACATTGCATTATCCCGAAATACAGTCATGCGCCGTATAGATGATATGGGCCAGGATGTTGTTTCCCAAATTATAAGTGGATTAAAATCCTGCAAATTCTTTTCTTTAGCGTTGGATGAAAGTTGTGACAACACAGAAAATGCGCAGTTAAGCATTTTTGTCCGTTATACCAATGATAATTTTGAAAATGCCGAAGAGCTTCTGGATTTGCGCCAACTAGTCACAACAACAGGAGAGGACATTTTTCAACAACTTAAAAACGTAATCGAAGTCAACAAAGTTGAATGGTCAAAATTAGATAGTGTTTGTACAGATGGAGCTCCTTGCATGGTTGGTAGACTAAAGGGGTTTGTTACATTACTGGAAAACTATTTGGGAAGAAAAGTTTTTAAGTACCATTGTATTATTCACCAGGAAGCTCTTTGTGCCAAGGACCTAAACATGTCATCTGTTGTTGACCCTGTAACACGCTGCATTAACAAAATACGAGCTCGGGCATTGAATCGACGACAATTTCGAGAACTGTTCGCGGAAGAAACGGAGCAAGATGGAGAGTTACTTCTCCATTGCAGTGTGCGCTGGCTCTCCAAAGGAAATGCACTCGAAAGGTTTTGGAACTAGTGAGTGCTCGTTACTTAATGATAAAGATTGGCTTTGGGATTTAGCTTTTCTCACTAATATTATGAGACATTAAAATTTATTAAATTTAAGATTACAGGGAAAAAATTGTATTTTTCCTACTCTAGTTGGTCATATATCTTCTTTTGTGAATAAACTTATGCTTTTTTGTAACGATTTTTTAGAACAGAGATTGACACATTTCACATTAATGCAGGAATTAGCCAACAAGGTCAGTAGAACTCCAAATTATGACAAATTTAAAAACCTTATATCTATTTTGCTAGGTTCATTCAATACCCGGTTTGAAGATTTTCAAAAAGACAAAATGAATGTTGACCTTTTCATAAATCCTTTTTCTATTTCTCTGCAAGATATCAACTCAGCTGAAATACAGATCGAAATTATTGATTTACAGAACCACACTATACTAAAAACCAAATATAGGGAAATTATTTCAACTGTTACTGATCCCAATTATATTGAATTTTGGAAATTTGTACCAGCAAACAATTTTCCTAATTTACACGAGTTAGCTCTAAGATATTGTTGTAGATTTGGTTCAACGTACGTTTGTGAGCAAATGTTCTCTATTATGAACATAATAAAATCAAAATATCGGTCACGATTAACTGACATGCATTTAAAAAATCTAATTCTGTTGGCTAGTTCCGAAATTAATCCCAATATAGATGAATTAATTAAAAAAATACAAGTTCAAATACCACATTAAACAAGTAACTGTTTAATAATTTGAATTTTAGATAATAAGAAAATATTTAAGTTTTTTTGTTTAACGTTTTTATTTTATTTTTATTAACAATAAAGTAAGTTTGTTGTTATGTTTTACTTATTACGTTATTTTTTAAACCTCCACTATCTTGACTAAACGGAAAAATGTGGAATTTACATAAGAAATACATATTGTACCGTATATTATTAATGTTAGTATGTCGAAAAATTTTAGTGGCACGCCAAATTTTTTTTGTTCTCATATTGGCACTCGACTTAAAAAGGTTGGCCACCCCTGGTTTAAGGGATTTTTTTTCTTTTTGGGGATACCCCAAGTCAATTCTTTTGGTCAAAATGAATTTATCGGTTTTCGCATGTATGCTCCTCATATAATGTATATGAATCAAAATAATTCTAAAATTTTTGGTAGTGAATTTCTAAGCTAGTTGGTTGAACTATACACTCATATGATATTTTTAGGTGACATGGTGGCCACTCTAAAAGCTGCTATTAGTATAATGACCAATTTGGCAGTGGAAACTGTAAGGGAGCCCCTTCAAACCGTATGGGAAGGAACCATTACGAAAATGAAGAACAAATTACACGAAATTGGAATTATATAAGATATTTTTATCCTAAAATTTTCTAAGACTTTTATATTTTTAGTTATAATATTTAAAAGTTAATATAGAATAAATTTGTAAATAAAGAAAAGAATTAAGTTGTACTGGAAATGTGGTTTTATTAAATCTTTTAATTCCTTTATTAAATATATTGAAATTTGTGTTTTGGTCCAAGTGAATATTGTCGAACCAATGTACAATTTCGGTACTGATTTCTGACTTTGCAGAATTCACTAGACATTTTGGAATCTTTTGATGACATCTCAAATATTCTAGAATTTTAATAGGTACTTCTTATTTTTCGTCAAGGGACTTGATAAATCTTAAGGAACTGTCGTAACACTGCTCCTTCCTTTATAGTTATTTGCCTCGAATAACTGGTCTATCAGCGACCCACTGAAGCCAAGAGGGTTGCTCAATTCCATGGTAAGGAGCTAATCTTTCTATGGGAACTACATTAAGTTTTCTATATATTTATTCAGGGATTCTACAGTATTCACTTCCTTCCTTCGCTCAACCGTTTCCATATCTCTCTGTTGCCCCATCCTCCGTCGTTTAGCCTCTTTTACTCATGGCGCCATCTACTTCGTTCCTCCAGGATCTTTGGGGTCGTCCTCTTTTCCTCCTTCCTATGGGGCTCCATTCGGTTATTCTCTTTATCCATCTGCTGTCACTAGTTCTTCTTACATGTCCATACCACTTTAGTCTTTTTGACTGTTTCTATTGATGTTCTTTGCTTTATTTCGTCATTACTTCTCCTATCCATTCTTGTTACTCTGCAGCATCTTCGCAGTCATTCCATCTCTGTTGCTACTATCTTACTGCTGTTTTTCTTGTTTATAATCCAATTTTCAGCCCCATATGTCATAATACTTTGCACTGTTTTATAAATCTTTATTTTTGTCTTCATATTTAGGTGTCTATCCCACCATACTGAGTTAAGTTGTCGGATTGTTTTCCTAATCTTTGCTTAATTTCTTTCTCTGTTGTTGCCTTTTTCGTGATTATAAACCCTAAGTATTTGAATTTATCCTTTCCTTTGATTGTTACGTTGTCATCAATCTGTAGATCTTCTATGTCTACTTCACTTGTAGATAGGGACTCTGTTTTCGCGAGGTTAATATATAGGCCAGCCTTGGTATATTCTTCTTGTAGTTTCTTCATCATGTAACTGAGGTCTTCTTGGTCTTGTGCAATCACTACTTGATCGTCTGCAAAGCTTAACGTATATAGGTATTCGTTTCGTACCGGTACTCCCATGCATTCGCATTTTCTTTTCCATGTAGTCGAGGCTTTCTCTAAGTATATTTTGAATAAGGTTGAAGATGTGGAACAACCCTGCAGGAGCCCTTTTGTTGTGGTGAAGTCTCCTATTTTTGTTCCCATTTTAATGGACACTTTATTTTCTTTATACAGAGCTTTTGTAGCTTCTATGAGTTCCGTCTGTATTTCTAATTTGTACATTGCCTTCCATAGTTATGATCTTGGTACAGAGTCATACGCCTTTCTCAGGTTTCTCAAATGCCAAATGTATATCTCTATTTTTTGCTTTTTTCTTTTCCAGCAGTTGTTCCAGTGTGTATATGTGGACACACATGCATAGATGCATGATCTTCCTGCCGTGAAGCCTGCCTGATCCTCCTTGATTTTGCCTTTTATCGCTTGCTCTATCTTTTCTCGCAATATCTTCCCATATAATCTTAATGATATTACGCTTATTCCTACGTAGTTTTCGCATCGTTTTCTATCTCCTTTCTTAAATATAAATGTCATATATGCCTCCGGCACAGAGCCTTTGACATGCCTTTGCATTTTGCCTTTAGTCGAATGGAAGAAGAAGCAAGCCCATCTCTTCTTAGGAAAAATTAGACAGGCTTGGGTGAGGTTATGCCATGTCAATGAGCAGCTCTGAATGTCCAACACAGACCATTTTTAAAAAATAGTCCACTGCACCCATTAAGTACTTGTTTCCTCTCTGGCATCGAAAGTGGGCCGAGAATATCCACTGCAAGTCCTTTAAAAGACTCTTCGGAAATAAATTGTGCCATTTTACCACGACTTTGTACTATGGTCTTTTCTACCGTTACATAAATCGCATTTTTTACACCAGCCTTCTACATCTCAGCGACAATTGATCCAGTAAATTCTATCTCAAACTTTGGCCAATGTTCTTTTGGCTCCAAAATGTCTTCCAGGAACGCTGCTATGAACTGTACGTACTCCAGCAGGACTTTCCCACTTTCGATATAATAGAACATTGTAAAGATAAAGATATTCCCATTGAGCCCAGTACGCTTTTATAGTTCTATTGTATTTGGTTATTTCCTATCAAATAGATCTTTCTCCATGTTTAAGCCATTCTACTACGACTTAAGTCATTATCTTTTTTTTTAACGTTTTGCAGGGAATTCTGATTACTATCTTCTTTCTGTTTAACTGTGGTTACCTGAAGACTTACATCTTCGGTTATGTTTTCTTAATCTTCAAGTCTTTTACCGTACTGGCATTGTCGTTCCAAACAGGGTCGCCTAGAAAGAACATCCGCATTGTTATGGAGACGCCCTTTTCGATGTATTACGTCGAAACACTGCAAAGCGCTATGGTCAGTCCTAATTATAAAAGTTCTGGTATAAAGGAAAGTATGAAAATGTTCTAGGGCTTTTATAATAGATAGGAGCTCTTTTCTGGTAACGCAATAATTCTTTTCAGCCTTTCCTATCAATAACTTTTTCTTCACCTTCCTGTTCTTGTGTCAATACGACGGGAATGACATGCTGAGATGCGTCACAATCCATCTTCTCGTGGAAAGACTAGAATAGGTGCTGTTGTAAGCCTTTTTTTTAATCTACAAAGGTATTTTGATAATCCGATGTCCGGTCAAATTCAATGTTTTTTTAGGTTAGTCGATAAATGACCTTAGAAATTCGGCCAAAATCTTTGATAAAGTTTCGGTAATAAGAACAGAGTCCAAGAAAACTTCTCATTTCCTTTTTATTTCCTCGCTTAGGCCAATCTTTAATAACTGAAATCTTCCCTTTGCTGAAACACTATTTATATCCTAGATAATACGCCTTTCTTTGAAATAGTGAACATCTTATAATTTAAACAGAATGATTAATCTAAAATATGTTTTTTTTTAATTTTATATTTTCCTTTTTAATTTAATACCTAACCCACGAGCCGCCTCTGGTAAACAGTACATATGAAAAAATATGCTCGAAAAAAGTATCATAAGAAAAATAATATACTTTCGTCACTGTAGCCAAGCAGTAGGCAACCAACACAACATTCCCCATAAAGAGGTTAAGAAGACAGTCATCTTACGTAGGCGACAAGACAAGACAGAGACAAGGTGAAATCAAAACATGATCGGCTCCCTTCCTGCTGCTGTGTATACACGGATACCGTTATGCATATGGAATTCAGATTATCTTTTATTTTACCGTCCTCAAAATGACCTTATTTTATTCCATAATAGTTTTTTGAACTAGGTGCCAAGTTATGACAGATAGTGATATGAATCTAGTCGAAGAAGAAACTAAAGATGAAAAAATTGCTAAGGTCAGTTTCACACTTAAATAATATTTGTACGTACATGTTAACGAACAATATAGAAAGTGGACTTTTACCATTTTTTGGCCAAATTGATATGGTTTTGTATAAATTTAAGTGAAATTGCTTAGAAGAAAGTTGTAAGAAATATATTATCTTAGCTACCATAATCCTTATATATTCGAATTAATTAATTTTAAATGCTGGATGAGTAACCAAACAGGAAACGGTGGATAATATTTTGTTTTAAAGTATAATTTTAAATATTTTTTTATTATAAATAAATGCAATCCTATGACACAAAGACGCCGACATTATTAATACATTAATCAAAATAACTGTGCCGCTTCATTTTTAAATTAAAATATCTAGAAAAATGATGTATTTAGCGTTACAAATAAGGAATATATTATTTTCATAGATTCTTTACGAAAATTTACGAATGTTCTTCTCGAATATTATTAACGTGATTAAACTGTTAATATGCATAAATATTCTAAAATTTATAATCAATGATGTGAATGTAACAAACGAAAAACTTTACCGGTATAAACCGTTGTTAATAAGTTACGAAATTATTAACACCGTGGTCAAAAATTAAATGAAAAAACAGAAACAGGTGATAAAATTGGTGATTGCATTTTACAAAAAGTCTTTTACTCATTGCTTATTATAAGTATCACTTATTTTTATAATGGTGTCCCAAAATTTACGCAAGATTTAAATTGAATAGAAAACAGTTTTTTTTCTTTAGATTGAAATTTTTGTATTATGCTAGCACGTACGATCTCTTTTGTCGATATTTTCCATGACCATTTTGGATAAATGTGGTTGAATTTCGTCGACGCAGTGTTGCATTTCTTCCTTAACCTTTTTTTTTATAGTCACATCCAAGTACAGCAACTTTGACGATTAACAAAGCCATCAAGTTGAAAATGTGTTCCATAGCTTAGGATGATTTTGCTTGAAACATCAGCATCCACTTGTTAATGTTCAGTAATCCATTCAACGAATTCTCTTCGCTGTGCTTGGTCGTTAGTGCTATGCAATAACTGTTCATATCGACCTGGTCATAAAAATGTCAATATGTTTTTGTACCTTCTTCTTCTTGCAGTACCGTCTCCTATCGGAGGTTGGCTACCATCACAGCAATCTTTACTTTGTTGGCTGCAGCTCTGAACAACTGTATTGAACTGCACCCATACCACTTCCTTAAATTTCGCAACCAGGAAATCCTCCTACGTCCCACATTTCCCTTTCCCGAGATTTTTCCTTGGATTATGAGTCTAAGCAGAGAGTACTTTTCTCCTCTCATTATGTGGCCCAGATATTCCAGTTTTTTCGTTTGTATGGTTTTTATGTCTTCGCATTCCTTCCCCATCTTCAGCAGAACATCTTGATTTGTTACTCTTTCTGTCCATGGTGTTTTCCACATTCTCCTGTAACACCACATCTCGAATGCCTCAATGTTTTTGATGTTTATCTTTTTCAGTGTCCAGGCTTCCATGCCGTACAGCAGAACGGAGAAAACATAGATCCTTAACATTCTCGTTCTTAAGTTTATATTTATGTCCCGGCTGCATAGGAAGTTTTTCATTTTGACAAACGATTGTCTCGCTATTTCTATTCGCCTCTTGATTTCTCTTGTCTGGTCATTAGTATCAGTGAAGCAAACCCCTAAATATTTGTAGGACGTAATTCTTTCAACTGGCTGATTATTTATGGTTAAATTTACATTGGTGTATAGCTTCTTTGTTACAATCATGAATTTAGTCTTTTTGATGTTCAGTTTTAGACCATACTTTTTGGTATGGGTGTTTATGTTTTCCATCAAAAACTGTAAATTTGCTTGGTTATCTGTTACTATTAGCGTGTCATCAGCGTATCGTATATTGTTAATTAACTCTCCGTTAATGTTCATACCAATGTTTTGCTCTAGGAGCGCTTCCTGACATATTGTTCCGCTATATATATTGAATAATAGTGGAGAAAGCACACAACCCTGACGCGCACCTCGACGAATCTCAATTTTTTCGGTTAACTCATTATCAACTTTGATTTTTGCTGTTTGTCCCCAGTACAACCTGGATATGATGTTGCGACTGTCGATGTTTTTGCTTCTTAGGATTTCATACAGCTTTTGGTGTCTGACTTTATCGAAGGCCTTCTCAAAATCTATGAAACCTACGTAGAGGTCTTGGTTTACATCCAAATATCTTTGCATTAACACACCCAGACCAAACAAAGCTTCCCGTGTTCCCAGTCCACCTCTGAATCCAAACTGTGTGGCGCTTATGTCCTCTTCTAATTTATTAAATATTCTTTTGTGAATTATTTTTAAAAATACTTTTAGTGTGTGGCTCATCAATGCTATAGTTCTGTGGTCTGAACACTCTCTGGCGTTATTCGTCTTCGGGATTGTGACAAAAGTAGAGGAGAGCCATTTCTTTGGTATGACGCCTGTTCTATAAATTGTGTTAAAGAGGTTCACCATTATTTCAAGTGCGTCGTCGTCTATTAGTTTCAACAATTCTACAGGAATTTCATCTGGTCCTGCAGCTTTACCCCCTTTTGTGTTCCTTATAGCATATTCTACCTCGCTTTTTAGGATTTCAGGCCCTGTTGTGTCGTCTGTAGGTTCTGCCACTGATATTTCTGGTCTCTCGAGAATAAAAATGTTCCTTTTGTAAATATATTTAATATTTATTAATATTATTATTATTTTATATTAATTCGGTAGATATATACATTTGGACAAAATCTTTTACAAATAAATATTCTTCCTGGAACTTCTATGATTCGTAATAACCTTTTCATTATTTGAATACGATAAAATAAATTAACACAAACACAAAATACAACCAAAAAACTGACATCTTAATAATGTTCTTGTCAAATAATGACTTTGATTAGCCACCTTATTATTTAAGGTTACTGGTCGAATGAGTTGAAGCGCGGTATTTAGAACCAGAAGTCGCGAGTTCGATCCCAATGAGGAAATATATTTGTTTAATTATTATGTTCTGATTTTTGTCACTTTGGTTTTAAAAATCAAAGAATGGAAAAATCATAATATCTTTTTTAATATTGTTTCGATAATTTTATACATTATTTAATTTTCCAAACCATTTTATTTATCATTATATATTTTTTATAGTACATATTGTAGTCATGGGCGTACAGATGAAAGGGACAAATATAATGATTGTTATTTTAAATTTCTTTTATGTATATGTTTATATGTATGGAGATAAATCTCAAAAAAGGTCGATTTTATTTTTAAATTAAAATTTTTTGGCATATATATGATTCTAGTGACGTTATCCATCTGGGAAGAAAGAGTTATTCTTTCACAAAGAGTTAATTTAATAAGATTTTCACAATTTAGTGGGGATTTTGAAACGGTGCCACAAAGAATCAAAAAAATCCAGGGACCTAATGATTTATACAAGTGCTTTCAAATAATACATTAATTTCTCCATGGTCCCATTTAAAAGTATCTTACAAAATGGCGCCAAGACGCTATTAATAAAACTGAGGCTTAGTTCAGTTACCTAAAAATTAAGTAATTCAAGTTTTAATATTCAGAAAAGGTATTTATAAGCTTTTCTGCTTGTTCATTGGCGAATTAATACATCTATGGAAGGTTGTCAATCCGTCTTTTGCCCGACCGTCCGATACTTCTGGTGACTTACCTCTTGCGCTATTTTGACGACACTGGTCTCCCCCATTCTGCTTATGAAGTTATTCCATTTTAATTTTTTCTATTTATTGTTTATTCACTTGTACACTGTACGGTACATTTTCTTCTAATGTACCGTAGTAATATACCTAGGTAATGTTTCTTCTCAGCGTATTTCCTGTAACTCTTCTCAGTACTCTCACTCTAATCTCTGCCGTTTCCAGTAGCCTTTGTGTTGTGGCTGTGTCGGGTCTTGTTTCTGAGGCATATGTCATTATTGATCTTACACTGACTTTATGTCATATAGTGTTATTAATTCATCCTGTCAGTCTATTTGCTTTTTGTATTTGATTTCTCACTTCTTTGTCCAAGACTCTATAGCTGCACAATGTAGCTGCACATTAGTAATAATGGTGTTTTATTTCCATTATTTTCATTAAAATATTGATTTAATCCTTCATTTACTATAGTCCTGTATAGTTGTCTATATAAAGCAAACGATGCACCATATACCTAATTCTGCTTCTCTTTCTGCTCTCTCTTACCTATAGCATTACATATGTAATGATTGTGCAGATTGACTCCCATATCAATTTGTAACGGTAAACGCGTGTATAGAAGTATAACTCCTACCGGCAGTCCCACTGGACTCTCCGTCCGGCACGCGGAGATAAGAATACGGCCGGGGTCAGAAAGCCCTGCCTGTCGTAAGAGGCGACTAATGGGTAGGAATCGGGAGGTGGAGAGCCGTCGCTTGAGGTCTTGGGTTTGTAGAAACGCACACGGTCACCGGTCTACACTCCTAGTATCCGAGACGAGACTCTCGTGGGGCCACTCTACTCTCATTCCAAAAGAGCCTGGTGAGGTTGAACGAGCTGGGCCCGTACATACCTCTCCTGGCCTTGTGCCAGGCGTGGTGTGGGTGCCCCGGCACGTACCCACCGGGAGATCCAAGAGTGGTAGAGGAGAGATCCTCGGCGGCGACCTGTCTACGTGCGAGGTAGAAATTCCTCCGCTTGCCAAACCTATCCGCCCGGGGGCGGGATAACGGGTAGGTGAGGTACTCACAACACCACGAAACGTTTAATTTTGCATACGTGGCGTGGTACCTTCAGTTTGGTGTCGGACTCGTAGGGGCAGAGGTTTCGTTAACGGACGTATAGCCGACAGGCCAGGTAGTCCAGGGTCCTGTCAAAGCAATTTGGAGGGCGCAAAGCAAAGCAATGTCCTACTGGACTGCCACACCCGTTTTTATAGACAGCTACCTTAAATGGTCCCTTCATATCGATCTGTTAAGTAAGAAACTAGCTTCAGCCTGTTATGCAATAAGATCTGTTTCGCAGGAAATCAATTATGTTTTAGCGTGGTCTTTAGTTCATTTCAGCAGGCTTCAGTTCTTGTGCAGTAACTGTTCATATCGGCCTTGTCGTTAAAATGTCAATACCTTTTTGTACCTTCATACAATCACAATAATAGAATTAAATTTTACCTGCATTAAAGGTCCCTAACTCCTAACTTAAACAAAATATAATACATTTTTAATAAAAACACCTCATTAATATAATTCGATGTAATAATATAACAAAAATAGTTACTTTTTAGGCGTATTATAATATAATTACTAAAGCAACATGTTACATAATAGTACTATACTCTTTTTGTAAATGTGGACCCTAAAAAAGTGTTGAATGCAATTTGTGAGAGAAAGTAGGTATGTGTTTTGTAACGTTTTCGCACTCTTCTAGACGAGCAGTTTAATAAAAGCTGCTTATTATATTATAAAAGAGTCAATCACGAACAAATTAACTAAATCAATGTATGTGTATCATTCTTGAATGCACGATGCCAATCAATGAAACTCGTTACAAAGTTGTTGGAGTGTGTCGTAATGTTTTACTTTCGGGCAGTTTGACATTAATTAATATAGTAGCGCCATTCCGCGGTATCGCGGATTGAATCGATGTGTTGTAGAAAGTACTTTCTTCGTGGGTAAATATTACGCGGCGTTGCCAATTTTTTCATTGAAGGTAGTAAACCATACATAGTCTTAACAGTGTCGTCAGTTAATGATTTATACATTTCTCTGTAAAAAAGCTGCCCAAAATTCACGCTTGATTGTTCTAAATACATAATTAAATTAATTATTTGCCGTTCGATTGTAATTGGGATTGAAACTAGGCAAAATGCAGCGTTATTTAGTAAGCAATTTGATTGTAAACAAGACATTAAAATAATAATAAAAAAGGACTTAGTAAACCGAAAGATGTGATTTCTTTCTTTTCTCCTAATTACCACAGTCATACACCTTGGTATGTCAGCGTTGTTTTATTGATATTTTGCAAATCAGTACTGTTATTAGACCAGAGAAATTGGCAAATGAGGCAGAGTGGGACTCCTTCAAACATAAAAAGTTGAACTGTCATATCACTCTAAATACCTCACCAAATAAAGAAAGAAAATATTCATAAAATACATTGTTCACCCAACTTTCACTGTATATGAAGGGGCACCTTCAGACGCGAAATGGGGCAGCTTCAGACACAATTGGAAAAATGACAACCTCATATAAATGTTTTAGAAATTATTTATCACAATATTTAAAACTATATTATGATACTTAATCAAACACCTAATGCATATTGAAGTTTTCCAATAAAACTGAAAAAGACAATACCTAGTGATTTCTGTCGCTTTGTACCCTGCTCAGAAGAAGTTGGCAAAAGGGCTACAATTTCTGATAAAGAAGCACTAGAGGTATCTGGTACGATGGGGTAGAAAAATTTATAATTTACTTTAGATTACATTCTCAAAAATGAAATTTCAACATCCCCATCTACTATACCCCATCTAATCATTTACCAATGATTCTCCCAACATAGTACACATCTTTTTGTTTTACAGTCCCAAATTTAACCAGCACAAAATCTTCAATTTTTAATTCATTCCTGTCAAAATTTTGCTGTGGTTCTTCTAATACTTTATCATCAGAGTGTTTGCCATTTTCATCATCAGTTGTCTTCTCATTCTTCTCATTTTCAAAAAAGTAGTTTCCTTTTCCTAGATTTAGTACGTTCAGCATTAGACTTGGGCGGTTTTCTTTGTTTTTTTATTGATCTGTTTTTCTGCCAGAGGAAGCTTTTCTGGGGTGTTAGTTATTATTCTGCTTTTCCCCTTTTCTCTTGGTTTCTTGGAGCTAGTATTGAGTTTCGATTTTGGATATCCTCGTATCTCCTCTTCTTCTTAACGTGCCCTATCAAGTCCCCTTGACGTTGGCGATTAACATGGCGAAACTGTCTCTGTCTTGAGCTATTCTAAAGAGTTGCTCAGCTTTCCTCATTCCTGTCCACTCCCTGATATTCTTCAACCAAGAGCTGCTTTCTACCAATTCCTCGGCAACCTTCGATTTTACCCATCATAATAAGTTGAAGAATATTATATCGGTCTCCCTTTACTACGTGTCCAAAATAGGCCATCTTTCTACATTTGATGTTATCAAGCAGCTCGCGAGCAGCATTTGCTCTCTCAAGAACTGCCACATTTGTCAGCGTAGCCGTCCACGGATTTTTTAGTATACGTCTGTGCAGCCACATTTCAAAGGCCTCCAGACGATTAATGGTGGATATTTTTAATGTCCATGCTTCGACACCGTATAAGAGGACTGACCAAATGTAGCATTTAACCATGCGCTTTCGAAGTTTAAGTTGCAAGTTATCATTACAGAAGAATGACTTCATTTTTAAAAATATCGTGCGGGCTATCTCGATTCTACGTTTTATCTCTTGATCTGGATCTAGTTGTTCAGTAATATGGCAACCAAGATATAATTAAAACTTGACACCCTTTGAATTATATGACCATCAACATATAATCGTGCATCTTGATGTGCTAAACGGCTAAACACCATGTGTTTTGTTTTTGAACAGTTTATGTTTAGGTCAAACTCTCTTCCCACCGTATCTCCTCAGGACTTAAATAACAGTCAGGCTGTTGAGAGGGCATAGGCGTAGAGTTTTGTCAGCTTTATGTTGATGGAGTGTTTATTGGTTGCTGAAAGTTTTCGCTTGAAATTTGGAGAGATTACGGTGGTTTTTCAGATTCTAAAGTTGGTAGACTTGCAGCTAGTTGACATGTTAGAGGTTTATCAGGAAGAGGATTAAGTCTCTCACTGACCAAACTGGGAGCAAACATATCTTCGGTGAATATGTGCCTGTCAACTGGAAATATTCCTCTTTTTTTGAAAGAATTTATAATGCTCTGTGGTAACATGGCACGGCCATGTTCTATTCCAACACAAGCGGTCACGTGATAGATTCCAAAACGTTGGCCTGGATTAGATTCAACCATGAATCAATTGCAGCATTATAATATGTTTTAAAAGGTCATCAATCCCACATTCAGTGGTTGCATCATGTGGGTACAATGGGGTGGAACTGTTAGAATGTGCACGCCATTAGCTCTTGCTAGTTCTATTGCCTCAATTGACAAGTGGCTCTCATGATTGTCGCAAATTAGAAGCATTCTTCTCTTTTCAGAGGAATCTGAACATTTTATAAAGTGCTGCATCACATGAACGAAATTAGAAGTGGTCATTCAACCTGACTGATGAGCCAAACCCAAGGTCCCGTTTGGTGCTCTATTTATCATGTGGCTCTTGAAATGCACTCTCGGAAATACTAGAGCAGGAGGTATTGCATTTTCAACTTCATTTATAAAAAAAACTGTAGTAACCAAAGTTCCTCTCTCACCACTTACAGCAGCTACTACTTGTTTTTGGCCTTTTTGTGAAATCACACGAGGGTTCTTGGTTAGTTTCAGTTTTTGAATCATCCACATTCCAAATCCTGGATGAGTCACAGAGTTCTGGGTATCTTTTGATTAATTTTTCATAATTAATAAAAAAAGCATTCACATTATGTGTGTTAAAGGAAATTGCACGTGCAATACTGTATCCTTCAGCAGCCCCTTCATTGGACCCTTTATTCGTATTCACTAGCTCAACATTTACATTCTGGAGATTATGTCAGACGTGTAGACCCATTGTGTGAATGGGTTTTAATGAAATGCCAAGGGTGTGATTCATCACACCAATGATTGGTGTGATGAATCGAAGTTTACAAAAAATGGTATGTTAAACCGCCATAGCAGTCACTTTTGAAGTGACGAACATCCCCAACTTACAATTTCAAACATTCTTTTCGTCCAATGTTTTTGTGCTATGAAAAATAATAAGATAGTCGCTCTCATGATTTATGACGAAAATTTAAACGGAGAGGCTAACGAGGCTCGGTTTCAACAAGATGGAGCACCGGCTCACAATATTCGAGGAGTTGGCACATTTCGTGACGAACTATTTAGCAATAGACAGATAGCGAATAAGGATCCTTTTCTCTAGCCACCAAGATCCCGTTGTCACCGTTAGATTACTACATTTGTAATCGTTATTAAAATTTTTTTTGTTTTTAAATACCGTAATTTTGTAATTACGGTATTTAAAAATAAGGTAATCTCTGAACCTGTCACTACTGAGGAAGCTATAATAAATAAAGTCATTCAAGTTCTTAACGAAATAGATAAAGAGTCGATATCAAGAGCTACTAATGAAAATCCGATTAAAAGAGTTCATAAATGATTGGATGTTTATGGATATCATTTTGAACATTTAATACGTTAATAAGATAGTGCCTATTTTCTTTGATAGCATCTTTTTTATTGTTCAATGTTTAACTTACAATATGAAATTTGTAAATTAATACAAGTAAATCGATCTCTCCGAAAAAATTGCGAGGTGAAAACCTTGGTTTCCTGGACTATATATCAATAAATTGGTAACCTTTCTAGCTACATTAAAATAAAAAAGGTTACCCATTGGTATAATATGCTTAAATAATAGCCAATCCTTTTGTTTCATATGAAATTTACCAAACGTTTCCTGATTTAAGTTATATTTTTTGTTTGCCTTCTTTTCTGATTTCTACAAATCCTATCCTTTGTGTTACATTTTCTTTTCGTTACCTCTAATTCTATGATTTTTCGAGTTCATTTCTAATATCCGTAGCTAAAAATAGGTAAGTATATTTGTTATACAATACAATTTTCTTCTCTTACTCGCGATATTATTACGTGCCATCAAATATATCAAAATAAACAACGTAAAAACGGAACTAGATACCCCCTATAGTCATTCTTACGGTTGTTGATCAATTCCTTTCACAATCGGCAACGTCTAAAGCTCTCACCAGCCAGAAGATTCACTCGAGTTACCTTACAGCACCGTGAAGCAAGTTCAGTTTTAACTGAAAGTGATATGAATCTAGTCGAAGAAGAATCCAAGGGAGCGAAGGTTCGTCAATATTTTTATATTTTACTTTTTTCAAAAAAGTTGTATGTTTTTGTTGCATTTGGAAAGTCAGAAACCAATTGCTCGTTATAATAACAGCATTTATTTTATACTATGAGTGCTAGGAGGACTTTTGCAGTTAATGTCGCTATTGTTACTTAATTCTTCGTAAATCCTTCATAATGAACTTGCTCTGCGTTAATATTTTGTTTTAAGAGCGTAAGCGCAAAATTTCGGCCCAATGCTTTTTAAATGCATTCATTTTTTTCGAATCCTGAGTAAACTAATAGGTATTTTTGAAAAATTTAAACGCAGAATGAAAGAATACGTTATTACTGAGGGCCGAAAGTCCCTAAAAACTTCTATAATATTTACTTTAATAAGTTACAGGGGTGAAAAAGAAGAGAAAATTTACTGTGATTTTTAATTTCAAATATCTCATTCAAAAAAACTTTTTGTTCATTGTAAGGGACTTTCGGCCCTTGGTAATAATGTAATCTTTTATTTTGCGTTTAAATTTTTCAAAAATATTTGTTAGTTTTCTCAGGATTCGAAAAAAATGAAATCATTTAAAAAGCATTGGTCCGAAATTTTGCGCTTACGCTCTTAATAACATTTGAACACGGTAGACGTTTCCCATCAATGTGTCCCAATAAGTCAACTTGTTTTATTAAGTCAATTTATTCGTTAATAATTTTCCTAGAATCTTTTTTTATGTTCTATTTAATTTTTTTGTTTGAAAATGTGCCTACTTTTTTAAAATTTGAATCTACTAAATACCGTTAAATCTTCATCTTTATGATATTTTTAATTTCGTATTTTTTTAAGTCTTTGATGAAAGGAATCTTTAAGTAATAATGAAGTGTCTAGTTGCTTATGTACCATGGTACATCTACTGTCGATCTTAGTATTCTAGACTGGAGTCTTTGGATGAAATTTAGCGACGTAGGTTCTACCCAGTCCTTAGTACCAGATTTAAGTATGGCTTTGCATAAATTGATTTTGTTTTGTTTGTTATTTTTGCATTCAGCTACTTTTTTTTGTCATATTTTTGTTTTGTGCTAGTTCCTTATAGGGAAGCTAGTTCCTTATAGCCCTTGAAGTTACCAGAGTGATCTTGTTGGCAGAGTGCACGATTAGCTTGTTTCTAGGTTTTTTACAAGATTCTGTATCGAGCTGTCCTCCACATTTAATGCAATAAAGTCTTACTATGCCAGTATAATTGACATTACATGCATTGGAGGTTAGAATTTTTTTTCTTTGGAGCCTCTATTGCATTTTTTGTGTGGCATAAAAATTCTAGGTTAAATATGTGTTTGTGGTTACTCTTGAGAAACTAAAGATAAAGATGGAGAACTGCTAAAGACCGTTATACATCGAAAAATGTTTTATCTGGGACATATAGTAAGGAGAAGTCGGTATAAAATATTACAACTGATCCTTAAAGGTAAAATAGAGGGCCGTAGAAGTGTAGGAAGAAAAGAAGTTCCTGGTTAAAAAACATTCGTGAATGGACACAGATAACAAATGCAGGACAATTATTCCATATTGCAGAAGATCGAGAAGCCTTCGCAATGGTGATCGCCAACGTCGATAATTCTGATATGGCACGCGAAGAAGGTTACTCTTGGGTTCAAGATCTATGAAGAATAAAGATACGGATTCTTTTGTTAGTCTGTGTCGAATGTTAGTTATCTTGCGAATTGTATGGCCAGTTTTTTCTAGTTCTTTTATGACATTTGTCAGACACTTTGAGAGAGTAGTATTGCGTCGTCTGCATAGCAGATTATTTTAAGTTGTTTTTCTCCTATTTGATATCCTTTTTTAGCTCTTGCTTTTTTTTTATTTCATCCATAATCAGGTTGAACAATAGAGGACTCAGGGAATCTCCTTGTCTTTTCCCATTGCCAGTTAGTTATATTGCGAATTTTATGGCCAGCATTTTATAGTTCTTTTATGACATTTGTTGTGGGTAGAGAGTGCTGGATATGTTTTATTACAACTCTATACTTACGTTCATCCTTTATTTGGTAGGTGTGCTGATCTGGTGTAATGTTCTTAATCTTGTAAATGCTTTATAAGTTTATGATAGGTATCTATTGTGTTTCTTGTAATCTTAACAGTGTCATTTGCCAGACTTCTGGCCTAGAACGTTTCTTACTCCACTATTTGTGCAAAGCTATCAATCATATTTTTGAAGTTATTGACGTCATATATAAACATTGGAGGTGGTTTTGAATATTATGTTGTTTTACTATTCCAATTGTTTCGGGGCTATCGGCGTTTGATATCGATTTTGAATATTTGTTTTGTTTTGTAAATTTAGGCTCTTACTACGGATTTTTAGTTTGGCTTTCTTCTTCGTCGTGTCTTCGCTAGTCTATATCTGGGTTTTCTGAAGGTGTAATTACAAGTTTTAGCTGTCTGCTTTAGGTTTACCCTTGTTTGGATTATAGTAAATTGGTTGGAGTTGTATTGGGATTTATTGTAGTTGTGGTGAAGGAGCGAATTGGTCTTGTTCAGCATATTTCTTCTTCTTCTTCCTCTCTATAAGCAATTCTGCTTGTTCATTGGCGGATTAATACCTCTATGGAAGGTTGTGGACCACTCCATATTTTGCGCGGTCATCCGATACTTCTTTTGCCTCTTGGTGACTTATCTCTTGCTATTTTAAAACACGGGTCTCCTCCATTCTGCTTATGTGGTTATTCCATTCTTTTTTTCTATTTTGTGTCCATTCATTTATACATTTTCTTCCAATGTCTTCACTTCTCTTTCGATCTCTCAGCGTATTTCCTGTAATTCTTCTCAGTACTCTCATCTCTGCAGTTTTCAGTAGCCTCTGCGTTGTGGTGGTATCAAGTATTGTTTCTGAGGCATATGTCATTATTGCTCTTATATATATAAGGTTCTTGAACTCCTAAGTGGAGCATAGAGCTTCAGTGAAAACGCGCCATCGGGTTCTATTTTGCGCTAAGGCCTTCACCTCATTCCAAGACTTTTCTTGGCCTCTTATCTCGTCCATGATGGTTCTTCTCCAAGTTTGTACTGGGTGACCTCTTTTTCTTTTCCCTTGGGGATTCCACTCTAGGGCAATCTTTGCGATACTGCAACTATTTTTTCGGAGTGTGTGACCGATCCAACCCCACTTTCTGGACTTAATTTCATTTTGTACCCTCTTTTGTTCGGTCAGGTGTAGCAGATCGTCGTTTCTGATGGTGTTAGGCCAGAATATACGAACAATTCTTCGTAAACATTTGTTAACAAAGACCTGCAGTTTGTTTGCGAGGATGTTTGTCACTTTCCAGGTTTCACATCCGTAGAGTAGAACAGACATGACATTTGATCGGAATATTCGGATCTTTGTCCTTATAGTATACTCGCCAGATCTCCAAACAGGGTTGAGCGTGCTGAAAGCTTGTTGGGCTGTTCGTATCCTCATACGAATATCGTCTTCTGTAACTCCGTTTTCTGTTATGACACTTCCAAGATACGTAAAGTTTTACACATTTTCAATCTGCATATTGTCGATAGTAAATAGCGTGTTGTTCCTTGCATTTATTCTCATGGACTTGGTTTTACTAATATTGATTTTCAAACCTATTTAATTGGCTTCAGTGGAAAGTGTTTCCAATTGGTAAGCCAAATCTTGGAACCTTTGACCTATTAGACAGATATCGTCCGCGTATTCTAGATCGCTTGGGCGTGTGGTTAATGTCCATTGTATCCCTCTTGTGTCGGAGTCTAGTTTGGAGAGAAGATAGTCTATAGCTATGTTAAAAAGAAACGGAGAAAGCACGCATCCCTGTCTAACTCCAGTAAATACGTTGAATTCGTCACTGTTGATCCCATTGTGTGTCACGCTGCATTTCGCATCAGTATATAGTGACTTTATAATAGAAATTATTTTTTGCGGGATGTTTCTTAGCTCTAACATTTTTCATACAGCAGCCTGAGACTAGCTATCAAAGGCACGTTCAAAATCAACAAAAACCATGTATAGGGGTGTGTTCCATTCAACCGATTGTTCCACTATTACCATCACAGTATTAATGTGGTATATGCAGGAGGATTCTGGTCTAAAGCCTGCTTGATTAGCTCGAAACTTAAACTTGTTTGTTATTCTTTTCAGTATGATGGTCGCGAAAATTTTATTTATGACAGTAAGCAAGGTTATTCCTCTCCAATTTTTGCACAGTGTGAGGTTGCCTTTTTTTGGAAGCTTGATAATGTTACCTTTTTTTTCAGCCCGCTGGAATGTGGTTTGTTTCTCACACCTCTCGGATTATGGGGAGCAAAAGTTCAGCAGTTAGATGCGGATCAGCTTGATTGCTTTTACACTGGCTTTATAAATTCTTGACTTCATCTCGATGTTAATATGTCTGTTTCGCCATATAGTGTTATTAAGGCATCCCGTCAGTCTATTTCCTTTTTATACTTGATCTCTCACTTCTTTGTCCAGGTCTCCATAGCTAGACAGTGTAATTCCCAGGTATTTTATTTCCATTACTTGTTCAATACTGATGCCATCAATTTCTATTTTAAATCTGCTTGGTTCTTTGCTGACTACTATTGTTTTAGTTTTTTTCTGAGATGAGATTGTCATATTAAATTCTTTTGCTCTTACGTTAAATCTGTGGACCATCTTCATCTTTGCCAGCATATTTGGTTTTGTGAATTTTGGAGTGTGTAATCTAGTCTGGTATTGTTTCGGTATTTGGTATATATTCGTGATGTTAATTGATAGTGCACCAGCTGCTTACCTTGATTTTCTGCTACTTAGGTTATAAATCAACGCATAATTAACCAACTAAAGCAATTCGCAACATTCTACGCCAGCAAAAGATTTCAAACGCGTCTATAGTGCGTGTCTCAACTTCATTCAACGATCAACATTCAAACCCATGTAAAAAAGAATGGAGAAGACCATTGTTTATACTAGCCTCATATTTATATATAAGGTGATGTGACTGTCCATATTTTGGTGAGCTTTGTCATTGCTCCCTTAGACATTGCTGATCTTCTTTTGATTTCTTGGGTGCATCCTCCAGATATACAAATTTATTCACCACTTCGATATCATTGATTCTGACAATTTCTTGATGATTATTATTCCTTATATCTATGATCATAATTTGTGTTTTTGATTTATTGATGAACAGCCTTACTTCAAAAGTCACTCGTTCTACTCGCTTTCGCAAGTAGTCAATTCTTCCAAGGATTCGGCGAAAATCGTTGTATCATCTCTTAAGTTAATAATTAAGTTAATGATTCTTCTGTCGCCAATGACGACCCCCTTTCCATTATGAAATAGATCCATAGATGTCAAACTAGGATGGCTGATTAGGATAGGGCTTATCACGCAGCTTTATCGTACGTCTTTATCAACCCTAAACGATTTTGACAGTTCTCCATGTACCCTCACTTTTGCTGAGTTCGTATAGATCCCCTAGCAAAGCGACTAGGTGTTTTGGAGCACCAATTTCCTCCAGATATTTCCACATGTTGTCCAATCTAACACACCCAAATGATTTACATTGAACTGTATGTGCTTACATTGAATTCACTTGGTTTTTCGATATTCTGTACAAGTTCAAAATTGTGCCTACTTTTCTGGTATTTCAGGGTGTAAGTACAGCTTAAGTTTTTCTAAGATAATCTACAGCCTGATTTTGATAGCATGTGGTATAAGTGCAATGGTGCGGTCATTATCGCATTTATTTGGAGCCTTTTTTGTGGATTGATATATAAACTGAGGTGGTCCAGTCATCCAGTCAACCATATCTGGTGTTACCTGATCTATACCTGGAGCTTGACAAATTTTTAGCTTTTTGAGTGCTGCTTTCACTTGTAGTTTTAAAATTGTTGGTTTTAATTCAATGGTATCTGTTGTAATTGTAGTGGTTCTTATTTCACTATCAGCTATGAGATTTTTGCAATATAATCTCCCTCTTTGAGCTCTTTGTGCTATATTTGTTGAAGTCTCTCCATTGTTTACCCTTATAGTATCATGATTTGCCACGTTTTCCTTTTCCCTGCTCATGTAGGTTTTACATTTTTGCTCGTCTCTCGATGAGTTTGTCTCTGATTTTTGTCTACATCAGTGTTTTTGATGGTCTGTTGAATTTTTAGTTTGGAACGAATTTAGGCAGAAAGGAACTGGTGATCGCTGTTGCAGTCTTTACCTGGGTTAAATTTTTGCGCCCTTTATGGAAGTTTAGAGACGGGATTGAAGGATATAGTCAATTTGGTTTCTGTATCTTTCGTCTGGTGCGCGTCATGTGTAAAGGCACCTTGGGTGGTATTTAAAGGCTGTGTTGTAAATAAAGGGGTCAATCTCTATACAGAACTTTAGAAGCCATTCTCCTTTTTCATTTCCTTTATCGGAAACCGTATTTTTCCACACCTCGCAGGTCTGCCTATTTTTGTATTAAAATCCCTGATTATGATTATCATTTCATGGGTTGGTAGCTTTTAAGTATTTTTCAGATCTCGGTAGAAATTATCAAATACTGCGTCTTCTACTTGGCTCATTGGGGCATATACTTGGATATCATTTAGATTAATTAGGCTTAACTGAAATTGTACTATAACAATTATGTCACTAACTGTTGTACATTCTTTGATAGCTCATTTTTTGCTTTATTTACGATTATTGTCACTTCCTTTTTTAATTGCGTTTTATGACTTGAAAATTATATGATGTTGCATGTGGTAAAATATCCATACAATTTCCGCTGTGTGTTTGAGAAACCTATAATAGGAATTGTATATTTGCTTTTTTGTTGCTGTCAGCTTTTTTGTCTCTAATAATTCCCTTACGTTTCAAGTGTCACTCAAGTTTGACTCTTCTTGTAGCCAAGTTTCCATGGGTTGCCTGGTTTCCGACATCCACATGGCCAATAGCCCATTTCTTACTATCGGGTCAAGTGCCATTTGGATCGCTTGGATTGTCATTCCATTTACCTGGAGCTTTCATGTTTGCTTTGAGTAAGGTTGGGTGAATCGTCTTAAAGTGTAAACCCAAGGTCATTCTTGAGACTTGAGTGGATGGCAGTGAGGTCCCTCTTCCTTCTACACTTGGAATTAAGTTTCCTTAATTCTAAAGTTTATCCTTATATTATCCCTTATACTACCTTTATATGTTCAGCTTGATCACTTCGTCTCTGATTTTTTTAATTTTCCAGTACCTATTTTCAGCTTTCTTCATAAAATTATTCTTGGTAGCATAATTCATTTTAGACCTTCTTGTTTGCCGGCGTATACTGTTGCGTATAAAAAATACGACTCTCTTTTTTTACATCCGATGTACAAATTATTTTGGTTCGTTATATAACACAAATTTGGACATTGACCTATGCTAACAAATAATATAATAACAGGTAGATTTATTAAAAAGCAATTACAACGCATAAAAAAGTGAAAAGATATCTATAATGATATTGCTTAAGACACACTATACGAACATTGAAAAGAAAAGTAATTATAATTGTAGATGTTGCATCAATTTTGATAGAAATATATGTGTTTTAAGGATAACTGTTTTCTGGTGGCATATTAAAGTTAATTATTATGTTTATATGAGATCAAACCATAACTGATTGTAATAAAAATTACATTTTACGTTTGTTCTCGAAAATTCGATTTCCACTCCATAAATCGTTATCAAAAAAGGTTATTTTAAAAATAAGGAGTTATTTTAACCTGTAGATCTTTATTAATTGGCGCTTTGTTTTACCAATTTGACAGGTGACTGCTTAGCCTGTGTCTCTGACCTATTTATCCATTAATGTTGGTGTACTCTTGTTGCTGACTTTTGTTAATATTGGTACCCGGAGTCTACTACATTTATTGATGGGTTTGCTACACATTTTTCTATATACTTATATATTCAGGGATTCTACAGTATTCACTGCCTTCCCTCGCTCAACCGTTTCCACCTCTCTCTGTTGTCCCATTCTCCATCGTTTAGGCCTCTCTTACTCATGGCGTCGTCTACTTCGTTCCTCCAGGATCTTTGGGGTCGTCCTCTTTTCCTCCTTCCTATGGGGCTAAATTCGGTTATTCTCTTTATCTATCTGCTGTCGCTAGTTCTTCGTACATGTCCATACCACTTTAGTCTTTTTTGTTCTATATATGTTAGTATGTCTGTTTGTATTGATGTTCTTTGCTTTATTTCGTCATTACTTCTTCTATCCATTCTTGTTACTCTGCAGCATCTTCGCAGGCATTCCATGTCTGTTGCTACTATCTTACTGCTGTTTTTCTTGTTTATGATCCAATTTTCAGCCCCATATGTCATAGTACTTCGCACTAATGTTTTATAAATCTGTGTTTTTGTCTTCATATTTACACATTTTTCTTCATTAAGTAAGATGAGAGCTGCTGTATGATTCATGCTCGTTTATTCTGATAGTTTACTAAGTGTCAGGCTTACAAAGCTTACTTTGATCACTCCTGTTTGTTGTTTGGCTTTGGATAAAATAGATCTCAGTGTATTGGTTGTTTTAAATGCTGTTATGATGTTGTATTTATGTCCCATGCTTCTTGTGAGCATTTCTGGATTGCTTATGGTATTATGTTGTTTCCTTTCTTCAAACTGCGCATAAACTGGTGCACAGTATTCGGCCACCGAGTATATTAGGCTCAGAACTAAAGTTCGTAATGTGTTCGCCAAAGCTCCACAGAGATTTTGGATAATGTTTCTGCGCCTCCTTATCTTGGAGGCGGCATTTTCAATATGCTTTTAAAGGATTCTCACTAAAGTCACCCCAAGGTATTTATGATGCTTTTGGGGTTTAAGAACAATATTGTTAAAAGATACTTTCAGTTGGTGATTTGTTTCCCTGTTATTAAGATGGAAGCAACTAACTTTAGTCTTGCTTTAGTAATGTTTAAAGTTTTATCGCGTTCGCGTTCAGGATTTCTTGGTGGCTTCTAAGTTCTTGTGTTGGACAGCTATAGCTGAATCATCAGTATCCAAATTTCCTTGTAGCAAAGTTTGCATTATATGATGGGTAGGTAAGTATCTGTCCGAGAGCATGTTGTTATTTAGTTTTACTATAGTGTGGCATGGAACCATCTTAACAAGTTTATAAAGAAGAGATTCCTTTCAAACTGTGTCGGAGGCAGCAGTTAAGTCTACGAAGACAACTGATGTATTGGCTTACTTTTGACAACCACCTCTATATGTGTAGCAAAATTTAATATTTGGTCTGTGCAGCTTCTTCTTGGCCAAAGGCCAGAAAAATTTGACAGGATGGAGTTTGGCAGCCTCTATAATTTGATAAGCTATTTTTGTGTTATTTTGCTGCATCATACAAAGAAATCAGGATGTATATTATCAAATTCTGGTTCTTTGCCTAAGAACATGAAACTGCGCCTAGTACGCAGGGCACGGGCGCGTATCTTTCCTATCGCTACCTACGCTGCAGTAACTTAAACCATCAAAAGTATAATAGCACAACGTATAAAAGTGTATGTGCCTTTGAAATGTGGGTCCATCGTAAAATGAGGCGAATACCCTGGACAGCACCATACAAATATCTCAATCTTAACAGAACTCGACATAATCACTAGGCTTACCACAGTCATCAATTAGAATATACTGAGGTTTTGGAGACAGCCAGACAAATGGAAAGTATGGAGAGATTGGTGGTTGAAGGAAAATTCGATGGTTAAAAAACTCAAGGAAGAGTGCCGCTTCGATAGTCCAAAGAGAAAGACAGATAGATCAAATAAAGAGCACCACCTCTTACTCTCTCCCTCCTTTTCTCTCTAAAGCAGCTCACTACACGCAGGAGAAAGTAGAATGGATAGCAACCATACGCCAATACCGTAACGTTACCACATCCTGACGGAGGATAAAGAACAGAGGAGGAGATTCTCTTTCAATCAAATCTAAAAGCTGTTCATCATATTTATCATTATTATCAAAATACCTTTTTCACAGAGTCTCAAAATAAATCTCCCCACATTCATATTTTCCAACCATAAAAAATTGTCCGTCACGATGTTCATAAGTAATTCGCAAAGTTACAGATTGCTGTTTTTCTTCGATTCTTTAGGTTGATGCATTGTTGACTATAACTATATGTTGTATGTAGACATTGGATTATTAATAAAAAATACATATTCACTGATACGTCCAATATATTATGTAAAATAAGGTGTTCATATAATTTTCATGATTGAGTACTTACAAATTACTACTTTCAATATAATTAAAGGGTATATGGCTATATTATTATAACATTGATGTATCTATATGATAACAGTTGGCTTTATTTTTTAACTATTTTCACTTTTTGTAAATGTAGCATATACTTTATGATTGCTAATATTTTAGGTCTACTGAATTTGCGTTTATTGGCCCAAAAAGTTAATTATATACTGGCGTTACCGCTATGGGATGTTCATTTAGATCCAGCTGGTTTATGTTCTCTAGGAGGTTTTTAAGAATAACACCAGTAGTAGATAGAATAATAGGTACTGTGTGGGTCCTGAGTTGTATTTATAGATCTCTGTACTTGGCGATCTTTTCGTTGTATTTAACAAGCAAATTATTGACGTTGGGTATCGCCACATCAAAGTGTTGTTTGCCTAGTAAGTTTAATAACTAGTATGAGATCCGGTCTATCATGTGCCACTGGTTGGTCTGTGAGCACCGTGCGGTCACAGTATAGCTTGTAGTTGTCATTTTCAAGCATTCTCTCAGGGACGTATTGATAATAAGAAAGATGGTCGGTTTTTAAGAAGGCCTAGTTTGTCAGCTAGTTCTTGGTGGATAATCTTTCCTACTGAGTTATGGCGTTCTTTATAATCAGTACCGACAAACTGTTGTACTGCCTGTAGCCTGGCAGCCACCGGTAATATGTTGGATAAGTTTATTCGAAAGATAATCTTTTGCCATTTGCATTTCAATTTGAGTAATTTGGGTAGATTTGGGTAATATGGCTGCCGTGACTCAGAGGTTGTCCAATTTTAGATAAGTCTTTAATCATTTCTGGTTTATCATCGAAGACTAGCGACTTAGATATCTTCACAGCGAATAGTCTAGCGGTGTTAGATCGGAAGATCTTGGACGCCAAATTACAGGTCCGAGATGTGAACACAAATATCAATTTTCATTCAATTGAAACGGAGATATTGCGACTTTTATAAATTTGAATTTATTAACTCAGTTTTTGAAATATTAAAATTAAGAGAAAAAGGACTAACTCGGGGTTTAAGGGTTGTAGGACATGCTATTTTTTTTAATTCGTATGGTTAATAATGGTTTTCAATTCCCCTACGCCATCCAACTGAATCTCTTTAGACTCACTATAAATTGATTGACAAATTGAGCGTTTCTTGTAGGCGATAGTTTTATTCTTCACCTTTTTATATAATATATTTTGTTACATCTTCTTTTCGCAATACCATATTTATGCAACATATCGATAGATATCTTTTGAAAGTCGTTGTAGAATACATCTATTATATTGATTTTTGACAAATCAAGAATTTAAACTCTGTTCCTGACTATAAAAGGCTAAAAATGGTAAATCCGCTTAAAATACATTATCTCACCAAAACTCTTTTAATTTTATTCAGAATATCGTTAAGAACTGGCTTAGATGTCAGTCAACTTTTATAAATCACTGCTGTTTCCTAAATATCTAATAGATACGCATCTAAATATAAGCGAAAGAAAGTTTAATCACTGCTCGAAAGCTAGTACGAACAAAATTTCTCTGCCAATTTTTTATCATAATGCTCTTAATTTTTTGTAGCTAGATATAAAAAAAAACAAAAAAGAATAAATGTGCAGTGACATAGTTTAGTTTGGTCGATTAGAAATTAGATTGAAAATAATTTTAAAAATTAACAAAAAAAATTTAATTAATATCTTTTTATAAATTAAATGTGTTATTAGTATAGTGGTTATAAAACTACTTTTTTATTCACATATTTCTTTTGGAATAAGACACGATTATATAATGAAGTATTATTTGATCTTTTTTTAGTTTTTTAAGGTTAATAACTTGAATTATTGTACTTAGGATATTATTATGGCTTTTAGTGACTTCACTACCATAGGATTCGTATCAGTCTGACACTGAGTCTAAGCTCTCTATAGTACTTGACGACGCATGATAGATTGGCTGGAGAAGTTCTCATTCCTTTAGGGTGTCCCCGATGTATACTTAGTCTAACAAGCTATCTAAGAGACTCACTAATATCTCAACGTGCTATTGTTAAATCTGTGAAAGTACATAAACAAAGGATCATTTCATAAAATAGGTAGATTCCTTGTTTATCGAAATGACCATACGAGAGATGTAATTAAGATTGAACCAAATAAACACCCGCAGATCAATCAAGCAGCTGGCCATTAAATATTCCAGTTAAAATTCGATTTTACATTTGATTTGAATTTAGTTAAATCCCAAAACATGGACGAAAGAAACACGAAAGCTGAAATCGATGATAGACTATATAATAATCAAACAAGATACCACAATAAAGATCAAAGATGTGTGAGTCAGAAGAGGAGCAGAATGTGGAACGGACCATAAACTATCGACAGCAAAAATGGGCATTAATTGGAAACATAACAAGACCCCCTCTATAGAAGAACCGTTGAAGACTATAAGAGAAAAACAATACAATATAGAACTACTCACAATCAATAAGAGAACTATACCAACAACGTCTAGACCAAAAATTAATAGAATTTAGATACGGCAACATCGAAGAAATATTCTTCTTCCTTATGTACCGTCTCCTCTAAGGAGTTGGTAATCATCACAGCTATTTTCACTTTTGAGATTGCAGCTCTGAACAAGTCGACGAATTGCAATTATACCACTTTCTCAGATTGTTGAGCCAGGAGATGCGTCTTCTCCCAATACTTCATTTTCTCTGTATTTTTCCCTGCATTATGGTTTGTAGCAACACATGTTTATCCCCTCTCATAACGTGGCTGAGATAGTTGATTGGAAAAGAAAACAGGCGAAGACGAAGCAGATCCTATTCAAAATATACTTAGAGAAAGCCTTGATTACATGGAAAAGGAAATGCGAAGGCATGGGAGTACCGGTACGGAACGATTACCTATATACGTTAAGCTTTGCAGACGATCAAGTAGTGATGGCACAAGACCAAGACGACCTCAGCTACATGATGAAGAAACTACAAGAAGAATATACCAAGGCTGGCCTAGATATTAACCTCGCGAAAACAGAGTACCTATCTACAAGTGAAGAAGACATAGAAGATCTACAGATTGATGACAACGTAACAATCAAAGGAAAGGATAAATTCAAATACTTGGGGTTTATAATCACGAAGAAGGCAACAACAGAGGAAGAAATTACACAAAGATTAGGACAAACAAGAACAGCAATCCGACAACTTAACTCAGTATGGTGGGATAGACACCTAAATATGAAGACAAAAACACAGATTTATAAAACATTAGTGCGAAGTATTATGACATATGGGGCTGAAAATTGGATCATAAACAAGAAAAACAGCAGTAAGATAGGAGCAACCGAGATGGAATGCCTGCGAAGATGCTGCAGAGTAACAAGAATGGATAGGAGAAGTAGTGACGAAATAAAGCAAAGAACATCAATATAAACAGATATACTAAGATATATACATAACAAAAAGACATATGACATAGACGTGGTATGGACATGTAGGAAGAACTAGCGACAGCAGATGGATAAAGAGAATAACCGAATGGAGCCCCATAGAAAGGAGGAAAAGAGGACGACCCCGAAAATCATGGAGGAACGAAGTAGACGACGCCATGAGTAAGAGAGGCCTAAACGATGGAGAATGGGACAACAGAGAGAGATGGAAACGGTTGAGCGAGGGAAGGCAGTGAATACTGTAGAATCCCTGAATAATATATATAAATCCCAAAACGTGATGTTAGGAAAAAAAATATTAAACATGAAAGTGGAACTATTATAATAATATTGTGTATATTTACACATACGTGATCTTGTGTACAACACAATTTGTGTATTTAAAGCGAAATGTAAACATACAAAGTAGTTAGTATTGCTGACACCGTTCGTAATGTGGTATGCAACTCGACCTGGGTTATATTTGTATTGTTAAGTTATCCAATAAATTAAAAAAGTACAATCTATATTTATTTTGGAAAGCGAACATGGAAAATCAGTTGGTCCTGAATTTTTTGAAATATAAAAGGCTAAGGCTGCATTAGGGCACAATATCACTACATCTGTGTTTCCTAAAGAACGGATCCTTTACACTTTTTCCATCTCTATTATTGCTTTTTGCTGCGTTGTTTTGTTTCACCAAATCAGCATAAGTAATTATCACCTTCTTTGTACCTTACATTGTTATTTAGATACTCATGCCGTTATCCACAATTTGGCATCGCCGTATGTACAGTGAAAGTCATACTTTTGATTTAGTCACAGAAATTATAAATAAATTATTAATCAAACACCGTAACGGATTTAATAAACAAATTAATTCATATATTCACATTTTTTTCTAATATGACGAAGACATCTCTATGCTAATAGTGTAACGGATAACAGTCTTATTTGTTTTGATAATTTTTGTAGACAGTTAAGAATTTTGGAAGAGTTTGAATATTTATCTTAACAATAATGTCGAATATAAAATCAATAATAGTTTTTAGAAAACTGAAAATCAGACAATCCTCGGGATTGGTCGCATTAGTATATGTTTTGAGCGCTTTGAGAGTTGCCAGCGCATTCCGCACAGATATTATCTGAGGAAAAGAATACCCTTTATCGGCAAAAGGAGTCAACTACATCTATATTGTGCCGAGATGGACTTAAAAGAAGACAAGGGCAAAACAGCATTGATCAATGTCAATTACAGTGGGATTCCGCAACAACGGGCAGGTGGACGCATTATCTTATACCACAGGTGAATGTTTGCCTGAACCTCAAACATGGCGAGGTCAACTACTATCTGACGCAGATTCTCTCAGGATATGGCTGTTTTCGAGCATATCTTTATCGCTTTAAACACAACGAGTCTCCAGAGTGTGCCCATTCTGCCTCGGGGTCAGTGAAGATGCGGAACAAGTGTTCCGCACTTTGCGTGTCCTCGTTTTAACTTGCTGCGCAATACTCTAGAAGTAGTTTCCCAACAGAAAATTCGACCAGAGACCATAGTAGAAGAAATGCTTTCATGGAAGGTAACTTGGGATACAATCGCCACATTCGCGATGGAAGTTTTCCAGGATCTTCGCCGCATTGAAAGAAGACGAGCTGAAAATAGAGACGCTTGGTAGAAGAGAATGAATGACTTCAACGACATGAAGGAAGAGCAACAGCTAGATCCTCCCCTTGTGAAGTAATACCTTACGGTAGTACCGTGGGGGAAACAGAGGCAGAAGAAGGGGACGTTGGTATTGTATTGTAATATACGAGTCCGACATTCCAGGCAGTCCTGATAATAAAAAGTATTTCCAACCCCAAAAAAACATCATACACATAGACACACACACATACCCTCACACGAACACTTACACCATGCTCAATGGACAAATCACAGACTGCCTCGCCCCAACTGGCTCATCTTACTGTCAGTTGTGTTGCACCTACTACACTCCCCAATCCTGAGGTATATTGCCATCGTGCCCAGGAGATGCATGATACAGGGCAAAAGTGTTGTCTTAAGCATTGTCCCAGAGAGCTGTCGAGCTTTGGGGAATAATAGCTTTAGCGCAATAATTTGTCTCAACTAGTGGGAACGAACATGGAAAACAAGACGATAAGAGATAAAAGAGATGGTTCATAAACAGACAACTATCTGCGCATAGCAGAAAATCAGAAAGGGGCAAACATGACTTCTGCAAAGTGAATCACAGAAAATTTATACAAAACCAGAGCGCGGAAATGGTAAGAACCGAGAGTAAAAAGAGAAGAGTTCTCAAGAGAATACCAGGATCCTTTCTAAGGAAACAAAATTGAGACATTAAAAAAGGCTGGTTATTAAACAATCGAAATTTCGGGTAGAATTAACAAATCCTACTCTTCTCTATCGACTATGTCTTATATAAAGCATTGAGAACTGCTTATTTCAAGACATATTACAAACTTTTAAACGTATTGTTGTGAATTTATTAATTGTTAAGTCTTTAATTTATAATGTCTTGTTCTTATCTTAATTCATTAAAAAGCACAATGAATGATATTTATTTATTTTCACTAAACATACATAATTTATTAAAAAGCGAACGTAACATTTTATCGCGAGCGCGTCGTCCGAATTAACTAACTGTTTTCAAAATAAAAGTTCCTCCATATTTATACGAAAACAGCTGCTCTAGAATCCCATGGATTTTGACCTCAATTGACCTGGTTTCGCCTCGAATGGACAGGCCTAATTCCGGAAGATTCGAATGGAACCAGTTTTTTTATTACTTGGAGTTTATGCCAGCTATTCGAAAGGTCTCGTATATTCTAAAACAGAACAGCATTAGTCATAATATAATACGGTTATTTTTAGGCCAGGATTTTTATCGTAACATTGCCCCCCTCTTAAAAGATGGTTCCTCCTGGAACCTTGTCGGGACTGGAACCGGAACTGTATGCTGGTATCGGCAACTGGACCCTCTTTTACAACTTCCAGTTGTATAAAAATGACAAGGGACGGTTTTCTCTCCGCACCAGTAACTATGCGGATTGCAACAGACTAACACCTGGACTTCGGTGTCTTTGAAGATCTCCTCCACCATATTTCGGATAACCCTCCAATCTAATTGGCGGCACTCCAACTTTGGCATGGCTAACTTTTGCACGTCGGACTCTAGTACGTGCTCTCTCAATTGAAGTAAGGCTTCCCATACATCTCGGTAGGTAGGTTGGTCACGGGCAGTGTCTTTTGTTACCAGGTAGAAAAGGTAACGTGATGCATCTTGGAGTTTCAAGGTTTTACCGGGAGCTGGCACCTGGCATTGAAGTTCTGCAACTCGACCAAACTTCCTTCGAAAGACGGATGCCAACCCTGGTGCGTCTTTGATACTGGCCGGGATGGTGAGGGCCAGCGAGTAGTCATCGGGGAGCGCTAGTAGATCTTGCTTTTCTTCAGTGGTAACACCATGTCTCGCTTTACCGGTACCTCCATAGGCACCCATGAATTCCTCAAACGTGAGGTCAGACACATCGTGGACTTGGTTTACTTCCACTTCTTCATCTACGTCGTGGTCACCTTCGAAAGACGCCAGCCGGTTATGGTGTACTATCATCGGCTTTCCCTTCGGAATCTTGCTTATTCGGTAGATGACATCGTTGATCTTCTCCATAATGAGGTATGGACCTTCCCAAAACTGCTGCAATTTGGGAGAACAACCTTTTCGCTTCTTGGGATTATACAGCCATACTTTGTCGTTCTTCTTAAAGCAACCCTTTTCGGCTTGTGTATCGTACCGTTTCTTCATTCGGTCGCTAGCGATCTGAAGGTGGGAACGGACCAACTCATGTACATCGTCCATTCTTCTTCGTAATTCGATCACATAATCTTCACCTGCTACATCTTCTCCAGGTCGACACCCAAACTCTAGATCACAAGGTAGTCGCATTTCGCGTCCGAATAGGACTTTCGCTGGTGTCTGGCCTGTTGATTCGTTAACAGCAGATCTGTAGGCCATTGTGAAGAACGGAAGGTATTGGTCCCAGTCTCGCTGATGATCGGACACCATCTTTGTCAAATATTTGCCAACTGTCCTATTCATCCGTTCTACCATACCATCAGATTGCGGATGATATGCTGTAGTTCTTGTTTTCTTCATGCCTAGTCTATCACATATTCCTTGGAATAGATCGCTTTCGAAGTTCCTGCCTTGGTCACTATGGATCTCCAAAGGCACTCCAAATCGGCTGATATATTCTTGGATCAACTTATCTGCAACGGTGGCGGCCTTCTGGTCTGGAAGTGCGTAAATCTCGACCCACTTAGTGAAGTAATCCATTACTACCAGCATGTACTTGCCTCCATTTTCACTTTCTGGAAATGGCCCAGCGATGTCCAAAGCTATTCTTTCAAACGGGCTTCCAACATTATATTGTCTCATAGGAGCTCTCCTTTTTCGGTAAGGCCCGTTACTCGTGGCACAAATAGTACATTTCTTACACCAGTCTTTTACATCGTCGGAACTGTTCATCCAATAAAACCGTTCCCGAATTCGCTGAAGGGTTTTCCTTACACCAAAATGCCCTCCCGATGGACTGTCGTGTAACTGACGAAGTACTTCGGCTATTCTGCTCTTTGGGATCACCAACTGTCTTCTCTTCTCTGAACCGTCATCATTTTCCAGGACTCGTTTAAGCAAGCCATCTTCGATGATAAATGAGTCCCACTGGGCCCAATACGTCTTAACTACTGAGCATAGGTTTGATATTTCCTGCCAAGGTGGTCGACGGTTTTCCTCTTTCCATTTTCGGATTTTCTGTATAACTGGATCTCTCTCTTGTTCTTCCCTGATCTTAGTAGGCGTCCAGTCGGCGTTGACAATCGTCGTTCTTAGCACTGCTGCTTCCTTGGATTCCGTTTTGTTGCAGTGGGAACACTCTGCTGAGCATGGCCTTCTGGAAAGAGAATCAGCGTTTCTGTGGCTAACTCCGGCCCGGTGCTCAATCTTAAAATCGTATTCTTGGAGTCGTTCGATCCACCTGGCTATCTGACCCTCTGGATTCTTAAACTGCATCAACCACTTAAGGGCGGCATGGTCGGTTCGGATTAGAAACTTTCTGCCATAGAGGTATTGGTAGAAGTGCTCTACTGATTTAACTACTGCTAGAAGTTCTCTTCTCGTGACGCAATAATTCCGCTCAGGTTTTGAAAGGACTTTACTAAAATATCCGAGGACTCGTTCCTGTCCTCCTTGAATCTGAGACAGCACTCCTCCAATTCCCACGTTACTTGCATCCGTATCTAAGATGAACTCTCCTTCTGGCAGTGGATACCCCAAAATTGGTGCGGTTATTAAATGCTTTTTCAACGTTTCAAAGGCATTTTGGCAGTCTATATCCCAGCGGTATTCTCTTGCTTCCTCTGTAAGTCGCGTTAATGGCTTAGCGATATCTGCAAACTTCTTAATAAACCTCCGGTAGTAAGTACATAGTCCAAGAAAACTTCTCACTTGATGTTTGTCAGTTGGTTTTGGCCATTCCTTAATGGAATCGATTTTTCCCTTATCCACGGCCACTCCTTCTTTACTGACTATATGACCCAGATAATTGACTTTACCTTGAAATAGCTGGCACTTCTTGGGGTTTAGCATCAATTGGGCAGCTTTAAGTCGATTAAAAACGTTTTCTAAATTCCTCAAATGATCTTCGAATGTCTCCCCCAAGACGATTATGTCATCTAAATAAACCAGGCATGTTTTCCAAGATAACCCTCTCAACACATTTTCCATAAGCCTCTCAAATGTCGCAGGAGCATTACAAAGTCCAAATGGCATAACGTTGAATTGCCACAATCCAGATCCTGTGGTGAAGGCTGTCTTTTCTTTATCGACTGGGTCCATTTCTACCTGCCAGTATCCAGACTTCAAATCTAAAGTAGAAAACAATTTACTTCCAGCCAATGTGTCCAATGTGTCATCGATCCGAGGCAGAGGATAACTATCTTTCTTGGTAACGTTGTTCAGCAAACGGTAATCCACACAGAACCTCGTCGTTCCGTCTTTCTTCTTAACCAGGACCACCGGAGAGACCCATGGGCTCGTAGAAGGTTCTATCACCCCGTCTTTCTTCATTTCCTGAACAATCGTTTCAGCTTCCTCTCTTTTCGCCTGTGGTAATCGTCGAGCTGTTTGACGAATTGGCTTAGCATTACCAGTATCAATTTTATGCTTAACAACCGTAGTTCTTCCCGTCTTTCCTCCTTTCGGTACGAAAATATCACGATACTGCCGAAGAAATTCCCTTAATTTCCTTTTCTCCATCTGATTTAGAGACTGTCCTGCAACTGCAACCATTTGGTCGAATTTATCGTTGGAATTATCAGATGTTGTCGCCTGACGGATTATGGATGTCACAGGTACACAAGTTCCTACTTTTGTCTCTTTCTTTATGGTCACTGGGTAGTCGTTGACATTGATAAGTCTCACAGGAATTTCTTTAGCCGAAGTCACCAATTCCTTTCCAATTATGATTCCACGGCCAACCTCATCGTCGTGGTTCCAAGGCTCCATCATAACAGGTCTCCCTTCGTCCACAATTCCCTGTAGCCGCGCTACTATGATCGTTTCGCTTCTCGCAGGCACGACTGTATCTTCTTTAATGGCTGCTTGCACAGTGTTGTCATTATGTGGATGGAGAAATACTTCCTCGTTGCCAACTTTGATTACCTTATTCTTAAAATCCAATTGGAATCCATGCATATTCATTACGTCCATTCCTAATATAACATCCTCTTCGATGTCAGCAACTATAACAGTATGGACAAACTTTTCTGCTCCAATTCCCAATTGTACCTGGATTTCTCCATGAATGTTGGCATTTTCACCTGTAGCGGTCCGAAGTCGCAACCTTGTTGGTAACAGTTTCTTTCGGCTGTTTATAACTGTCGGGCGTATAATGGTTCTGGTCGCTCCGGTATCCACCAACAACGTATGCTTTTTACCATTTATGTCTCCATCTACATATACACTATCTTCACGACATTTCAAAGAAGCTATTAGTATGAGAGGGTCTTTGGAAAAGTTCTGGGTCGAGGCTGCCCCCCTAAGGCTGACCCGTTCTAGTTTTCCTGATGGTGAGTTTCTTGATTTGCGTCGTACCTAGGGTGCTTACAGGAGCTTCGTACGTGTCCTATCTCGCCACAATTCCAGCATCTGATGGTCTTCGTTTTCTTGTATGTCATGCTTTTTATCATATTAACGAGCTGGTCAAGTTTATCTTCATCTCCTTCCTCTTTTACAGTCCTAACTTTACTGTACCCGCCAGAGGCCTGCGTAGCTGACTCGTATTCGAGGGCGGCGGATAAGACATCAACCAGCGTCTTGTGACGAGCTAGTCGTAGTGTTCTCTGCATTTCATGATCACGAAGACCATCAATAAACGTTTGAACGGCCAATTTTTCCATCATGTCTTCGGGAGCTGTTGGATAAGCATATCGTACTAATCTGGCAATATCTACCTCATATTCTTGAAGAGCCTCATCTTTCTTCTGTCTACGATTTTTAAGCTGCGACTGATATACATGCTCCAAATGTTCGTGGCCATATCGCATATTTAACCTCTTCTTCAGTTGTTCGAAATCATCGGTCTCCTCTACGGCTATGGTCTGAAGCACATCTAAGGCATCTCCTCGAAGAGCGATAGTCAGGTTTACCGCCTTTTCTTTTTCAGACCATCCATTTGCTCTTGCGGCTGATTCGAACTGTTTCATGTAGTTGTTCCATGACGATTTTCCATCGAAAGTTGGGACTTTAACATGAATAGAACCTCCACTTCCTTCAAATTTCGGCCGTGTCTCCAACTTACATTTCGTCTCGTCTTCTTTTATCTCCACTGTAATCGGATTGTTACCTCTCTCTGCTGTCCCTGTTTCCTCCATCTTCCTTTCCATTTCTTTCATCTTTTCTTCGAAGGCCAACATATCGGCAGCAACTTGATTTTTTAACGAAGATATTCTATCGTCGAGGGCAGACATCTCAGAAGTGACTTTAGAGATTTCCGAAGAGATGTTAGCAGAGACTTTGCTTTCCAGCGAAGAAATCTCGTTAGAAACTTTGTCTTCCAACGAAGCGATATCGCCGGAAACTTTGGCTACATCACCAGAAACTTTGGCTACATCAGAAGAAACTTTCGAAATATCGTCAGAAACTTTGTTCTCCAATGATGCGATGTCGCCGGAAACTTTCGAAATCGACGAGAGGACAGCATCTTCAAATATATAGGTCTCTGGATCTAGTCCCTCTTCTAGCAAAGCGTTCTTTAGTCGTTGGACTAACTCAGCCTTTTTTCCGGTAGAAGCTAATTCTCTGTCTTCAAGATGTCTTCTTAAATTAGTCACTGTCAGCTCATAAATCGTAGCCATTTTCACAATTTATTTTATATTCACTTGTATTATTATTATAAGTCTAATTTATGTTCGATCCCACTTCTGACACCATTTGTTGTGAATTTATTAATTGTTAAGTCTTTAATTTATAATGTCTTGTTCTTATCTTAATTCATTAAAAAGCACAATGAATGATATTTATTTATTTTCACTAAACATACATAATTTATTAAAAAGCGAACGTAACATTTTATCGCGAGCGCGTCGTCCGAATTAACTAACTGTTTTCAAAATAAAAGTTCCTCCATATTTATACGAAAACAGCTGCTCTAGAATCCCATGGATTTTGACCTCAATTGACCTGGTTTCGCCTCGAATGGACAGGCCTAATTCCGGAAGATTCGAATGGAACCAGTTTTTTTATTACTTGGAGTTTATGCCAGCTATTCGAAAGGTCTCGTATATTCTAAAACAGAACAGCATTAGTCATAATATAATACGGTTATTTTTAGGCCAGGATTTTTATCGTAACAGTATAAAGACGGTCTTGTATAAAATATGAAGGTACAAAGTAGAAATATATAAAGACCTTGATGGCTCCAGTCCTGAAAGCAAATCTCAAGCATATTAATGCAGCTTTGGCAATGTTACTATGTGATGGAATTCTTGTATTTGTTGCAGTTTTTCAACAACAAGATATTAATTTTTATTTTTTTTATTTTCAGCCATCCCGACCTCCTCCAAAACCCCTAATAGAAACCGCTATAGGACAATACACCATATTATCAGTTGTCTTAGGTGGCGTTGCCGTTCTAACAGTAATTGCCATAACTGCAGATGAGTGTAGGAAATGCTTCGACAAAGCGGCAAACTTACAGCCGGCAGAGAAAATACAAAAGGCGTTTTGGGCTTATGGTAAAGATGTCGAAGGAGGGCATTTGCAAGAAGTGTTCACGATACTACATCGATTAGGATATAAAAAAGACGATAATTACTCGGAGTGGGATCTGCTTTGGGCCCATGATTATCCCTTTACGGAACTTAGGTAACTATCAGCAAACCAAACTGCGTATTTTACTTAAAAAATTGGTAGATTTACTTGATACATAATGTACACCACCTGTCTATGGTCGATATCGATGTCAAACAAATACTTCTGGAGTATGTTAAATTCTTCCAAATATTTCTGAATTTTGTATATAAAATAATACTTATATTATAAAGAACTTCTAAAGTTGTGTGTAATTATTATTAAGTATTACCATTATTGCAGGTCGCAATTGGACAATCTGAAACCTCATCAAAAAGTTAACCATTTACCCGGAATCGGTCACATAACGAACAAAGTGACTCTAGCTACTAGCGGCTTAAATTACATACCACCAGCATTCAAGCTACCTGTGGATAAAGACAAACTACTGGAATATTCCCAAAAGTTTCCCAATATATCCTTTGTACAAAAAAACAACGATCATCGTGAGGTTAAGATCAAAAAAATTTTTGACGTGAATTTAGACCAAGAAGGAACTTTTCTACAGGAGTATATCGATAAGCCTTTATTAGTTAGTGGGCACAGATTTGATATTGGTATTTATACTATAATTACTTCTGTTGAACCTTTAAGAGTTTATATTTACAACGGAGAAGGACTTTTACGGTAAGCAAATTATTATTAAAAATTTAAATATATCAGTTAACTATATTTAACTGATTTTTACCCCTATATTAACTGGCTTCGCTCATATATACCTAGTAAAAGCACTGATGATGGAAAATTATGTGATGTAGCCCGAAAGGGTTCTTTTATATTATTATACCTTTTATAAATTAATTTTTAAAATAAATATAATTATTAAGAGACTAGTTATAATGTTTGTTATTCAAATTACGTAAATTTAAAAGTTTAAAATATTTTATGCAAATGTATACAACTTTTTTTCTTACATTTCCAATTTTAGATTCTGTCCAGAAAAATATTATCCATTTGATCCCGAAAACCTGGATAAATATGTTGTGGGTGACGACTACTTGCCCGTTTGGAAAATACCTGCGTTGGTTTATTATTACAACGAATTAGGATTTGGGATGAGAGACAGCCTTAACGCTTATTTAAAAAATTTGGGTAAAGATCCCAGTACTATTTGGGAGCAAATAGAAGATGCCATTCGAACTGTGGTAATAGCCAAAGAAGCTGCTATTGTTGATGTTCTACAAAGGTATAACAAAATTTAATTATCACAAATCTTAAAAATTATGGTATTGCTACATTAGATTGTTGATAGCGTGTTCGCTATCTCAAACCAAAAATACTTGAGAAAGCTCCGTCTCATAAAAAAAGACATTGAATGTTGTGGACTGTCTAAAGTCGATCCATTTTCTATAAAAAAATCCGTGTGTTTTTAAATGTTGTATCAATGTTGTACAATTTTCAATAAATGATGAATTCGGTTATTTTTAAATATATTTTCGTCTGGTGATATAATATTGTAATTTAATACTTTTATAGCTATTAACTATATCTTGAACTATCTGAAATACGAGGGTGGATTGATATAAAACTAGCCTTTGATAGAAAAAACAAGCTTTTTGGAATTAAATCGATTTATTTCTCAACATAGTCCCCTTTTAGCTCGATACACTTAGTAAGACGATTTTCCAATTTTTTTTTTCCCATCTGAATAATACTTTTGCTCGAGCTCTTCAAAATAGGCCGAAGTATAATTCAGTGGCGCACCGTGGGGGGGGGGGGGTTGGAGGTTAAACCCCTCCCCCCAGGACCCTATTCCGACACTGTTACTTACACATTTTAAGGACTAGAAAAGGAAGTAACACCAAAAAAAAAATTTTCCCCCCAGAGACAAATTCTAGGTGCGCTACTGTCATAATTTGTTGCGAAACGGCGTCCTTCGAGCCATTTTTTTTAGGTTTGGAAACAGGAAAAAATCACTGGCGGCAAAATCTGGGGAATACGGTGGCTGTTCAACTAATTCATAGCCCAATTCGTGTAATTTTGCCATGGCGATGGCCGATTGGTGAGCCGGTGCAAATTGTCTTGGTGAAAGAGCACTTTTTGCGTTCCAAACCGGGACGTTTTCGACGCAATTCGGCATCGAATCGATCCAATAATGCTGCGTAGTACTCACCATTGATTGTTTTTCCTTTTTTCAAGTAGTCGATGTGGATGATGCCCTTCGCATCCCAGAAAACAGTCGCCATCACTTTGCCGGCCGAATGTGCACTCTTTGCCTTCTTCGGCGGCCCTTTGCCGAGTTTGCGCCACTGTTTCGACTGTTCTTTGGTTTAATTTTGCATCCAGGTTTCATCAACGGTGATAAATTGGCGAAAAAAATCCTTGGGATCGCGCCGTATCATCGCCAAAAGCGTCTCCGAAGTGGTCACACGTTTTTGCATTTGATCGATTGTCAGCAAACGCGGTACTCATCGCGCGGATAGCTTTTTCATGTCCAAATGATGGTGAATGATGTTGTGTACGCGTTCGTAGGTAATGTTTAGGACCTCTATTAAATCGCGGAGCTTAATTCGACGATCTGCCATAATCATGTCATGGACTTTGTTGATCATTTCCGGCGTGGTGACTTCATTTGGCCTCAAGGGACGCTCATCATCAAAAACACTCGTACGACCACGAACAAACTCAGCTTTCGAAAATTTTACTGTTTCTAACAAAGGTGCAACCTCACGATAAACTTCGTCCAGGTCGGCTTTGATTTGCACATTCGTTTTACCCTTTTTGTGGAGGAACTTAATCACCTAACGATACTCGACTTTTTCCATTTCTCCGAAAACACAAAATTTGCTTGCTTTTGACGGCTGTAAAAACCAAACTAATTGTTTTTAAAATTTGAAATTTTGACAGACGTCATGTCATGAATGGCAAATGTCAACACCGAAACCAATTCGGTATCAAGTAGCGCCATCTATCAAAGGCTAATTTAATATCAATCTATCCTCGTAAATAAATTCAAGGAAATGGTGGGAAGAGGTAATCTATTAGGAAATAAGGGAAACAGAGATTGACCATTACCGTGTCTAATAATCAACCTATTTCCTTTTGAATTGTTTTTGAATAATCCTTTATCACTATCATCTGACCAGTTGTTCAGCATTGTGTGTCCTGCATATACATAGCTAGGTGTCATCAACATATACAATTGGCTTTGGCTGAAATTCACTTCTGTAGTATTTAATATTGTCTAAATGCTTAAGATGTAGAGCCTGAATTCATTCCGTTCAATTAATAAACGTCGATTATATTTCTTTTTCTTCTACTTAAATCTTTTACAATCCTGTAAAGAGGACTCACACTTCAAGTCCACTCGTACGCCTCCTAAGACTTCTGCAAAAGCATTAATGATATACGACAACTTTGAGTTTCATGAAAATGGGTAATTGTATTTCTAATGAACTGTTTGTAGTAGTCTCCCAAGTTCGTCACATTTGCTTTCCTTGTAGAAGGTGTTGTGGCTGGATATTCTTGTGAAATATTTAAATCTGCATATCTTAACATATTTGCTTCTTGGATTAACCTTTCCTACTATGCGTACATATACTCCAGTATTCCACTCATACATTGTTTAATATAATATAAAATATGTTTAATATTTAAACACTTTGTAAAATATACCTTTGGATTTCGGTGTCAATCTGAACTGTTTACTCGTACTAAACCTTATCCATTATATAAAATAGTATCTAAAACTCGAATTCGCACCTTTCTTTATGAGACTGGAAAACATAATGAAACTGAATTGCAAACTCGTTTTAAACCCAGTGGTTACAAATCCTCGAAGATATTACCCTAATTACTATATAATTACGTTTTGAAAGATAAAACAATCTTTGTAAAAGCAAATTTTAATTATTGTTTACATTAATGAGTAATACAATTTCGCGGTTTTAAATATAAAATATTCATCCCAAATTGTTTAATATTGCAACGCCACTGCATAGCTGTTGTCTATGCATTAAATAATTTCGTGAAACTGCATTTGAAACCAGCTGTAATAGTAACGACCATCAAGAGAAAACACTGGATGACAGACAGAACGCTGCAACTTCTCGAAGAGCGAAGGAGAATCAAATCTCTCATATATCAAAACGACAGCAACAAAAACGAATTAGCAAGGTTAAATAGAGAAATTAAAAGAGCATGTAAGGATGATAAAAATAAACATATAAATGAAGAATGCGAAGAACTAAAGAGACATGTAAACCGGTATGAATCCCATGAACTATATAACAAAGTCCGATATCTATCCAGAGAATTTAAACCAATCACACAAACAATAATGGATCAAAACCAACATATTATAAATGACGAGAAAGGGATTGCGGAGGTATGGAAAAAATATTGTCAAAGTCTATGTGCAGATGATCCCCAGAATGCAAATCACGACGAGGTCACTGCAGAGAGAGAGAACCAAACATTCTAAAGTCAGAGGAAGAAAAAGCAATCAAAAAGTTAAAAAATAGAAAATCTCCTGGCGCAGACCATATCACCGCAGAAGTTTTTAAAGAGACTGGAGATGTTGGAGTAAGTGTTATGCATATGATCTGCAAAAAGATTTGCGAAACCGGAGAGTGGCCCAACGACTAGACAACATCCACTTTCACCCCTATATTCAAAAAAGTAACTCCGCCAGATTGCAGCAACTACAGAACGATAACCCTAATATCCCATGCAAGCAAAGTTCTACTTCATGTAATACATGAAAGACTAAAAGCTTTTCTATTGCCTCAGACATCAAAAGAACAAGCGGGATTTGTCCCAGGAAAAGGCAAAAGAGAACACATCCTTAATGTCAGACAGCTAATCGAAAAAACTCGTGAATTCAATACTCATATGCTTATGTGCTTTGTGGATTACACAAAGGCCTTCGATGAAGTCAAATGGCAGCAGCTATGGTCCATACTAGCGGAAATGGGAACACCCCACTACTTAATTCAACAAATTAGAAGTCTATATGAAAATAATAAGTGCTCAGTAAAAATAAACAACACCCATTCCGATCATTTCAGAACAGAGGCAGGTGTCAGGCAGCGATGCATAATCTCGCCAACTCTGTTTAATATTTACAGCGAACACATTATGTGAAAGGTACTAGATGTGGGATGGAAGGGTGGAATATCAGTAGGAGGTCAAAAAATCAGCAACTTGAGATATGCTGATGACACTTTAATAATCGCTGCAAATCAAGAATAAATGGAACACATGATGAGATGTCTGGAGGAGAAAAGCAGAACATATGAACTAAAGCTAAATAGGAGTAAGACAAAGATCATGATAGTAGACAGAGCTCGGAATAATCTTCAACACATTAAAGAAATTCGGGGCTTTGAACTAGTAAATAGGTTCATATACCTGGGGTTCCTAATAACATATGACGGACGGTGTGACAAAGAGATACGTCGAAGGTTGACTATTGCTAGAACAGCTATGATGAAACTGGTAACAATTTGGAAAAATTCTAGCTTAACAATACACACAAAACTAAGGCTGGTAAGGACACTCATTTTTCCCATAGTCACATATGCATCCGAAACGTGGATCTTAAAGAAAGCGGATAAAAATAAACTAGACGCTTTCGAAATGTGGGTATACCGCCGTATGTTAAAAATATTCTGGATTGATCATCGCACTGACGTATCGATATTAGAACAACTTAAAGTAAAGGATAGATTGCTTAAACAAATACAACAGAGATATTTGCAGTATTTTGGACACATTGCTAGAACAGGTACGATGAAAAAACTGATAGTCGAGGGTAGAGTTGAAGGAAAGAGATCTAGGGGAAGATCTTCAAGCCGTTGGGTAGATCAAACAAAAATATTGATTAACCGAGGGTTACATGAAGCCGAACAACTAGCCCAGGACAGGGAAGGATGGAGAGAAATCGTGAAAAACTGTAAAGGCTTGATGGTGTCACCACAGTCCAAAAGGGATTAGGACTGGGGAGGAGGAGGAGTAATAGTTGATTCTTTTATTTCAATTACCCACATCAATTACTAAAGGTAGCGAAATAATCAGTTTGTGTCATATCTGAATGATCGCGATATATATCGAGCGAGTACACTAATAGCTTTTATCTGTATCAAAAGGGATTTTTAGTATAATTTGTAAGATTAATTAATACATAATACAATTTAAAACATTAACACTCATAAATAATTAATTTTCACTTTACATAGAATTCTTAATTTAATTTCAAATAATTTTCCAGGTACACGAGCAAAAGGAACTTTTTTGAACTAATGCGTTTCGATTTCTTGGTTGATGAAAATCTAAAAATATACTTACTAGAAGCGAACATGAGCCCAAACTTATCGTCGGCTCATTTTCCACCAAACAGACTACTGTACCAACAAGTCCTATACAACGTTTTAGGTTTGGTTGGAGTCGGAGAAAGTATATACCGAAGTTCTTTAGCTGTAAGGTACTTGTACACATAATAATTAAGTTCTCCATTTTGAATACATTTATCGTAACATTTTAGTTAACTAATCGGTCTACATTGATAATATTATAACAATAAAACACTGAAAACTTTGTTTTTAAAACTTCCACTAAATTTATTATAATATCTTTTCACTACAGCTGTTTCGACAGAGTGTCTTTCTCAAATGATCTATTTTTGGTATGTGCTTACTCTTTATAGTCTTCAACTGAATAGGTTGAGAAGCGGAGAACTGTTTGTCTCAAGTTGGTCATTCAGAATTATGTCTGTATTTTTTAATTTGTTAATTTCCATAGATTCTAATAAAGATAGGTTAAGGCCTTTATTTTGGATTTAAAGAATTTTAAATTCGTCATTAAAAGAATGATTATGATCTAGAAGGTGAAGTGCGTATGTAGAATCTATTTTTCTATTATTGTAAGCCCTTTTATGTTCTGCTATTCGTTTATTAAAATTTCTACCAGTTTGACCGATGTAAGTTTTTGGGCAGTCGCCACATTTAAGTGTAAGTGCTTTTTATTTGGGCTCTTGTTGTTTTTAATATATTTGCCTAGTTGTTGTTTGCTGTAAGAAGATAGTTTCAAAAACAAGTTTGATGAAAGCTGAAACAGGATATTGTACCTAGTATTATGTGAACTATACTGTTTGTATTTTTTTTAACTGTTCAAGTGGTAAGGATATATTTGATTCGATTTCTCTTCATTACAATAAATTTTGTAATCTTATGTATACTTTTTAATATTTGTATTTAATTTGCTATTATTGCAAGAACATTTACCAAGTGCTAATTCTTTTGGATATTATTTTTACTTTGTTAGAAAATTTGACTTTTTTGTTTGTTTGATACTTAATTTAGTATCTACAAATATTCTGTAATTTGGTCCACATAAGCTCTGCTTTCTAGACGACGACAATGTCTAAGAACGAATATGGTTGGAGTCTACATTTATCTCACTTCCAAAAAAACCTAATACATCATCATGTAAAGACTTTAGACTAATTAGTCTCATGAGTCACTCTCTCAAGCTACTTCTTAGGATAATTCTCAATAGAATCAAGCAGCAAAGTGAAGACACAATGGGAAATAAACAGTTCGGTTTCAGAGGAGGATTGGGAACAAGGGAAGCTTTGTTCTCAATGCTAACACTACTTCAACGATCATGGGAACTACAGAAACCAATTTACGTCTGTTTTATAGATTTTGAGAAGGCGTTTGATAGGGTTCAACATGGTAGGCTGTTCGAATATCTAGAAATAATTGGAATGGATGATAAAGATCTGAGACTTTTACAACATCTATATTGGAATCAAGAAGCTTCTATTCTGGTAGAGCAAGAAACAGACAAAATTTGTATTCAAAGAGGTGTTAGACAGGGTTGTGTGTTGTCCCCAACTTTGTTTAACATTTACTCAGAAATAATTTTTAACGAAGCCTTGGAAGGGCAATGTGGAGTTCGAATCGGAGGAGAAACTATTAACAACATCAGATATGCAGATGACACCGCGATCATGGCTGAAAGTATCGAAGATCTTCAATTCCTTATAGATCGAGTCACTAAGCATAAATACAGCAAAGACAAAGTTACTTGTGGTTAGTAAAACAAGACCTCGGCGCTATATAACTAATTGTCAATAATGAACCGATAACAAAAGTTAACCATTTTAAATACCTAGGATGTTGGATAAACGAGACACTAAATCCGGATGAAGAAATTAAAACTCGTATAGAAATTGCAAGAGGAGCATTTATGAAACTTAGACCTATTCTGAGCAATTCTCAGCTGAACTTACATGAAAATTGTAAAATACAGGTATTTATAGGCTCACATTGCTTCCTATTTGGGTTCAGTCCAACAAATTCTGACCAGAATTAATATTTTTAAACAGCTTAATACGTTTTAGAATTTCAGCTATATATAATATGTATTTTGTTTTATTTAAACTTTTGCGTTTGTGAATAATCCTTTGATTTTAAAAATTTAGATCAAAATCAGAAGAGGATATGGTGGTATCTGACAAAACCTTAGCAGTGTATCCAAATGTATGTAACAGTCACACGTGTCGTTCGAGTTGTATGTCACTGGAGTGCCAATTATGCAAAACTTGTATTACCACAGAAACCCGCCAGTATTTAGTGACAGCTGTCAAAGAACACCTGCATAAGGCTGACTGTAAAAGAATATTTCCTCCTCCAATGGTAAAGTATATATCGTTATTTATTATTTTCTATCGATTTGACAGATACAGATTGTCGTTGCCAGATTGATAAGGCTTGTTAGTACCTATCAGAAAAACTTTATTGTCATTATTAGTATCAGAAATATATCTAAAGCCGGAGATACACATGTCTGTTACTAGCACAATGGCATACCAGTACCTAGCAAGATCCAGCTACGTTCCCCAAACTGGTAAGTGTGTACATTAACTGGCATGCTATAGTATTTTTCATATAAAAATGCGTGCACGTCATTCAAGATTTACGACGTCAGAACCCCACAGCGTTGCCAAAACATCAGAATAGTTAGTAAGTGAGGAATTTTTAAAATGTCAACTATTTGTTAAACTACTATATTAACAGTAAATACACTTAGTTTTAAGACTACTGCAACACATTAAAATACATAAGAAAACATTTTAATACAAAATTATATATTCTAAATTGTAAACTTACCTCTTTTAGAGCATTAATAGTAAAAACGTCCCGCCATTATTTCTTGTTCAAAATAATCTATCTTATATAAAAGCTTGCCAGCTTTCTACAGACTATTTAGTTGTTTTGGCATAGCACAATCACAATACACAACAATAATTAGTTTTTAAAGCTATTAATCTAAATTTAATATGTATTTATAAATACAATTTATTAATATATAAGATATTATGATCAAATTGTGTAAGAAATCAAAACATAAACAAAATTCTTACTCTAAAAAAGCGGCAACACTTTAAACAATTTTGCCACACGCTGAACTGTCAAACAAGTATTCCCGTATCAGTTGCGTACAATTGTCTAATATATTTAATTAAAATTATTATTTTGTGGAATATTAGACTTGGAGTTATTTCATAAAATTTATATTATTAATAATAACAAATGTTTTTGGTTATTTAATCAATATAATTCTAAAATTCCCAATATAATGATGATTACATTTTTTTGATTATTATACCATGTTGACGCCTATAAAAGATCGAGCAGTTCCGTATGGGTTTCGTATTATTAGCTGTGTTAGAAAAATTTGAACTCTAAGGTTGACGTTCTGGAAATTTTAAATACAAGTGACGTCACTTTATATATAAATTGTGACGTGCACGCATTTTTATATGAAAAATACTATAGTTCCTGGCATGCCAGCTAATCGTAAAGGATTTGATTTTTCTTGCTAGTAGCACAAACCATACATACTTGGAGCATAGTATAAAAAAGAATTTGTGGTTAAACTGTGCTTGGAGAATGTATGGTCTGTGGCTAGTAGCATGCTGTGAGATACAAGGCGCATGCGTGGGGAGTGTCACTGGCATGTATGAAGTATGAACGCGCGCAGAGAATTGTTAGATTTGTTGTGTTGGTGATAAAAATTAATCGTTTTATTTTTAAATTTGTTAATTTAAAAAATGTTTCGTTGGGATGATGAAAAAACCATAAATTTATTGTTATATATAGAGAATTAAAGTGTCTTTTGAATTCTAAATCATCTCTATATAAAAATAAACTAGCCTGTGACAATGCTTACACAAAAATTCAAGAGAAAATGGGTGAAGGTATTACTATAAAGGAGATACAGGCCAAAAGAAAAAATTGCTTCAAGATTTTCTCGTCTACCAATCCAATTTCTCACCCAAATTTTTCTTTTTTTTTTTGAGTTCCGCTTCGGATTCATTATTTCAGCAATATTTGCTTGTTGAATTCATTTTAAATACCTTCCATGAATCCCTTTTTTTTTGTTGAAAACTCAAAAACTTTTAATTACAAAACAAGTACTTTAGTTTCAGATGAAAACTCCTCGATTGTTTACTAACACTTGCGAGTGTAAAAATTTATCCTGCTTTTTCCCCTTGCCAGTATAGGCAAGCGATTTACTGGCATGCCAATTACTAGCAAATGTGTTTTGTGCTTGCCAGTTACTGGCCTATGCCAGCTACTTTCCCAATTGACTGGCATGTGTGTACCCGGCTTTAGTCTTCAATAATCAATTATTTTAAAGTATTATATTCAAATAAATAGCTGGATTTATTTTAGAGTCAAGAAGAAGCTGCCAAAGGTATAGATGTGGACCAGTACTCACCTGAAAATCAACTACAGTACAAATGGTTCCAGGGGAAGTGTATTTTGGACGCCTCCTGGTGTTAATTTTTAGAATTAATAGAATAGAGAAATGATATAAAATAATATTTATTTTATAATAACAAATTACAATAAATTCAGTGCCATTTCATTTAGATTTGATACTCAGCAATCCTAATTAAGTGGTAATTAAAAAATATTTCAATATTATTTATTTTAAAATGTGTTTATATTTATATTTTTTCAGAACTAATAACTTGAGTCTTTTAAAAAGTTTGTTATTTTACTGGCAGTTTTATGTATAATACCATTTTAATTTTATGGTAAATATAAGAATCAATTTCATTAAATATAACTACGGTTAAGTTCATGGCTAAATGAAAAGGCATTAAAAATCCACATTGTGTTTTTAATCTTAAATTGTTTTTTCCCCTTTATGATTAAAATGAAAAATAAAAATGGTAGAACACTTTCTTTTTTTTTTTTTAAAGATGTATCCTACATTACTAATCTCTGCTCATAGTCGGTTCCAAGCCTGGATAAAAGAGGATTGATCGGCTAGGTTAGCAATCGACCGATTGTAAAGCAAAATAAGCCTCAAAGAATACATGGGTAGTGAAAAAAAGGGAAATCTCCCCCTTAAGAAGGTCCAAAATTAAAGAAAAGCTATTATTTATGTCTTTTATATACATTGGGTTTATCTTTTTTATGTCTTTTGGTTGGTATTTCATTGGAATTAGATTTATGATTCAGAAAATATGTTAGGGGGAGATTAAAGGCAAACTGTAGGTATATAAATGAGTCCAAAAGTCTTTATTTCAATTAGGGGAAGGTGTCCTAGATTAGATTAGATTAAAAGAGGTGGCCTTTCGGCCTATTCCTCTACGACCTTTTCAGATCTATTGTGGTCCTCTAGTCCTAGATAACATTCTCTAGCCTGACCCTTTTTATAAAGTCTAGTAGCTTCGAGACTGTACCTTTCATGTAGCTATTTGCCGGTGGATTTTCTTCTCCTAATGCAAAGAACCGTACATTTGCCAGACTGTCACACTGACATAAAATGTGCTCTGCTGTTTCTTCTTCGAGGTGACAGAATCTGCACAGGTCATCATCTGATAATCCCATCAGCTTCAAGTGCCTATTCAGCTTACAGTGCCCTACTATGGCTTTGACTGTTTTCCTGTCTTTGTTTATTAGGTCTGCCGTAAATTTTGGCAAATGTTCTGTAATGAACTGTTTCGCCTGTCTTTGTCCTGGTGAACCTCCACCATTCCAGAGATTTTCGAGCTACCCACTTTCTTGTAGCCGTTCTTGTTACTGACTTTGCAAAGCTGTAGAAGGGTTTCGGTCCAATGAATGGCATTGATGAACCTTGTTTGGCCATTTCATCTGCTTTTTCATTGCCCTTATGACCCTCGTGAACCGGCACCCAGGCTACCGTAACCTTGTTACGGTCTCCTAGTTTATTTAGGGCACGCAAGCAATCCCATACTAGCTTAGAATTGACCTCTACAGAATTGAGTGCCTTAAGCGCTGCCTGACTATCTGTGAAGATGGCAACTGAACTGAACGTTCTTTCCTGCCTTTCTATTTTTTCCACGCAGTGATGGATTGCCGTTATTTCCATCCTGGAAAACTGTCACATCCTTAGATTCTAATAGATTGGGGGTGTTTGCAAACACCGCTGTCACCATTCTAACAACATTGGGGGGTTAAGCGTGATAATTTAGGATTGAAGCTGTAGATGAATCGACTAAACCCCTCTAATGAATTGTCTCCACTCTGATAAAGGTTGTCACCATTGTAGAAGACGTCTGTCTCAATGTCCTTATCAATGCCTCTACAATTTTTAGGAGATACTTATCCCTGCGAGCGGGGCAAGGCTTACTGATTCCACTAGTCTGGACTGACTGGTTCCGCCCTCGCGGATTTACAAGAGGGTAGGGAAATCTTTCTGGAAAGGAAGGGAATTAAGGACTTCTCGGTCTCAGGTCCTGCAAAGAGTGAGAGGTTATGGGCTTACGTTAGAAGCCGGAGCACTGCATAAGCGAAATGTGTATCTCTTCTAGTCTCGACCTGTAACGGCTAGGAATAACAAAAACAAATTTCGAGTTTACGATGTATTAACTATACAGTACACTACAAAATATCAGTTAGGACCAAAAATGTTCGATCAGGCGCGAAGGGAGACGAGAAGAGACAAGCAAGGAATTAAAGGTCGGACAATTAGGTATTATTAGATATACCTTGGGTTAGTATATAGATCTTAGTTACCTTCGCGTATCTAGGCTCTAGCTAGGGAATACGCCTCCAGTCTACAGGGATTTGAGATTGCGAACCTTCGAATCTCCAGTTGCCGACACTTATACGTCACACTATCCCGTCGAGTTAAATAACGCGTCCACTGTCTGCGTATCGTCCGATCTCCACACTATGGCGTGAAGCGTCTGGCGTGACCACTTCCCACTAACGCCGCTGGCCCCCTTGTTCGCCTTTTTTATCAGTCCGTGTTCTCAATTTTCAGTCGTAGTACCAAGGTCGCGTTATTGTTTTTTTTTTGCTGACTGATCCTCGTGTTGTATTTCGGCGGAGGTCTATGTTTTGAAAAGTGATTTAAACAACCTTGGTGGCCTGATATTTGAGACTCGTGTAATACATTTAAACTGGGTCGAGTTTTCAATCTTTGTTTAATGTAAAATGTTTACGTAAATATGTTACCTACTAGCTATGAATTTATTTGTTCTTTAATTAATTTGGAATATGTGATAATTTCTTAAATAATTGCTTCTCTTTACTAGGCTAATTGTCCCTTAATTTTTCCTTCTTTATTTCCTTGTTATATTTCCATTACAAGATAGAAGGTGTCCTAAAACGACATGGCCTGTAAAATGATATGCTGTTACTTTTATCAAAAGTATTGACACCATCTAGTGAAAAGTTACGGTTTTATGTGGAAAAGAGCAACCGAATTACATGTTGGCGCTCCATTTTCCATTTGATTTTTACCGGTGTAAAAGTTTTAATGTGTTCTGCTGGATATTAGGATACTGTACTATCTGTTTTTTTTTGTTTTGATTTCCAATCCTGAAAATGATTTCTGAAAAAAATTCCTGGTTAACTTTAACGAAAGCACAAGCTGAATATAGCCGCAAATGTCAATCATGGAACAAAATATTTCGGTTTGGCAGTGTTGACATGCTTTTATAATGTATGTTGTATGCTTCAAATATAAAGAGAGAAAGCTTTACAAAAGTACATTTTGATTATGTTATGTTATGAATTCTGAAATTTTTAATTTATATAAAACAAGAACGAGTAAATATTTGTTTCTCTGGAGTTTAGTAGCAGTTAATTATTAGAATTTTTTTGAGAATTGCTCTTTGATAGATTAGCGGATAGATTTAGCAATCGTCAAACCACCAGTTGCTTGCAATTAATCTCGAAATATACAAATATTTACTGCTTATTGTTTTATATAAATTAATAATTGCAGAATTCATAAAATAATGTAATCAAAATGTACTTTTTAAAAGATTTCTCTCTTAATATTTGAAGCATACAGAATATGCATTGAGGATCCCATGTTTCAAATGAATGAAGATGATCGGCAACCACCCCCCACCGAAGAAGAAATTAGAGAAGCCATCGCAACACTGAAAAATAATAAAGCTCCCGGTTCGGGTAATCTCCCTGCCGAACTTTTCAAAAATGGCGGCGACCCCCTCACATGCATAAACTGATAACTGCAATTTGGCAACAGAAAGAAACACCCACAGACTGGAAGTTAGGTGTACTGTGTCCTATACACAAAAAGGGAGACATGGTGGTGTGTGATAATTATAGAGGCATCACTCTACTCAATATGGCATATAAAGTGTTGTCCAACGTATTGTACAAAAGACTCCTCCCCTACGCCGAACAAATAGTGGGAGGATATCAGTGCGGTTTCCGTCCTAATAAATCAACAACGGACCAGATATTTACAGTGAGGCAGATCCTTGAAAAAACCCTAGAGTTCGGCGTCGACACCCACCACATATTTGTTGACTTCAAAGCCGCATACGACTCCGTTAATAGAAATAAACTTCTACTTGCTATGGTAGAATTTCGCATTCCGTTTGATCTTGTCCGGTTAACTGAACTTACACTCACAGGTGCAGAGAGCATGGTAAAAATCCAAAACGATCTCTCAAGACCCTTCCATTGCAAAAATGGACTAAGACAGGGTGATGGACTATCGTGTCTCTTATTTAACCTGGCATTAGAAAAAATAATTCGAGAGTCGCAGATTACTACGAATGGTACTATCTTTAACAAATCAACCAGAATGGGACTAAATATAAATGTTCAAAAGACCAAATATATGTGTTGCACTAGGTCAAGTAACCCGACACCTACACGAATAATAATTGATGACCTAGAACTGGAAGGTGTTGACACCTTCATATACTTAGGGTCGCTGCTAACCAAAGATAACAACGTCAGTGAAGAAATCAAAAGAAGAATAGTGCTCGCCAATAAGTGTTACTATGGCTTAAGAAGACAGATGGCCTCAAAAATGCCTAGAAAAATTAACCTGACTGTATACAAAACACTAATAAGACCAGTGCTAACATATGGTTCAGAAACTTGGACACTAACACAGAATGACCAAGAATTGCTCAAACGTTTTGAGCGAAAAATACTAAGACGAATATATGGAGGCATAAAAGAACAAGGTTTGTGGCGCAGGTGTTACAATTTTGAGTTGTATAGAAGATTTGGAGAACCTGACGTTGTAAAATTCATTAAGGTAGCACGCCTCAGATGGATAGGTCATGTAATCAGACGCGAGGAAGATGCCATAGTCAGAAAAGTTTTTGACCGAAGAGGGCCGATCGGACAACGAATAAGAGGAAGACCGAGACTTAGGTACCAAGACAACCTAGAAAATGATTGAAATGATGAAAAAGTCTATCGAAATTGGAGCGTGGAGAAGAGTTGCCAGAGACAGGGGCGAATGGAGGATTGTTCTGAAGAAGGCTTTGGCTCATAAAGAGCTATAACGCCACTGATGATGACGATACAGCATATGCATTATAAGAAAAATAAAGAAAGAAAGAAAGAAGAAAAATACATGTGAAACAAATACAAAATGCATGAGAATATAAAAGTAAAGTAAAATGTTCATAAATTCCGCAACACTGCACAAATCACTACGTACAGAGGGAGGTCGGTGGTGGTGACAGCATCTCCTACTCCTGTAGGTCCATCCTCGGTCGGTGTACTAACTCCTTCGGCGGGTTCGTCTTCCTCTAGATCGTCCGGATCCCATCTGCCATATCCATCGGGTTTCGTAGGCCAGTGTGCCTAAGCCTACGTGGTTACGACCACTTCTCGGTAGGGAGGCAGTGACTGGGCCTACTTCGGGACTTCCATTGACATCTGGGGCTTCTAAGTTCGAAAAAGCCTGGCTCGTCAAAGGTATGTGCACGCCGAAGGCATCAGGTCTGCAGAAGGCCTCGATGTCGGCAAGTTAGCATGGGTGCGCTAACATCCGATGGTTCTCCCCGCTGTTTTTTTTTAATCCAGCACACGGTGGATTTATCCGTGTGCCTTCTGTGCAGATGGGCGTAGGTTCAAAAACCGAGTTGAGCGCCATGTCGTACCGGGTTGTTGTCTTCTAACGGCTTGTCTTAAGAAAGACAAGATATTTCTTACATAACAACAATATAAGCCGAAATAAAAGATCTTCAAGAGCTGACAGAGTCTTCAAGCAGGAAGCAGAGCCCCTAGAGCACTAAGCTCTAGGAGAGCCCGTGAAGGACTGGCCTGGCTGGAAAATCGCCTATATTTATATGTGCTGTTCGAGCGACAAATAGGAATTTCCAGGTTAATGGCCAACAGGAAAAATTTGAGGCGGAGCTATGCGCATTGGAGTGCGCACTAGTCCCAAGACTATTACACTCGATGACACTTAGTTTAGTAATTTAAAAAAAAAACAACACATAACAAAATCACAGTCGTATATTATGAGATAAAAGCCTCCGATTTTGAAGTTTATTTCAATTTATATAAAGAAAAATGCATCTACAAATTTTTGATATGAATAAAAATGTCATAAACAAATTAGCATACCCTAATATATATATATATATATATATATATATATATATATATATATATATATATATATATATATGAACGTATTTATATCACAAATTTTACAGAATTTTTCAACTCTCTCTATGAGCCCGTAATTGCTGTAATTGAGCAGTCAAAACCATTGTTTTCTCCCCTAATCGTGCATTGTGTTCCTTGAGGAATCGGATTAAATCGGCCTAAAAATAAAACAAAATAGATATAATAACGATTAGGTTTGTTTCTGCAGCAGTTTAAAGATACCAAACAAATCACAATAAACGAAACCGTAGATATCTATTAAACAAAAATGAATATTTCCCTACGACCTGTCACGCCGTAACTTGGGAACGCTTCATTCTCCCAAATTTCAAGAACATTACCGATTATTTAAATTTTGCGCGTTTTACAGTCCAGTCAGCAATTTGACCCCTAAAAATCATACGAACAAACTGAATTTCGCCAAGAATATCAATTCCAGTACTCCAAAAATGATGCTAAAAAGTTACCCCCGGGTTTCCCCCTAAAGCTCCCGTCGTAGGAGGAAAGAATCGTAAAAAAATCTTTCCCTCCGGGAAAGATTTGTTTTCAATCCAGAGCTTCTGTTTCAAGTCGCTCTGAGGAGACCTAATAAGGTTAAAATACGTACAAGCGGATGACAATGGCCCTGCATTGAAATTAAATCTCAAACGGCTTTCTGCTCTGATTCGAGAATGATTTTATTGAGTGAACTTCAAAGAAGATGTAAAACGATAGTGCCAAAAATGCAAATTATGTGGAGCAACATGTAATTTGATAAAAAGGAAGTATCCATAAATAGTACAATGTTCGATACATCCAGATTGCCAGTCTTAGATGAAATATTAATATAATTATCGATCTACAAATGGAAGTTTTAAAGTAGGTGATCTTATCTGACTATATAATCCACAACGACGTCGAGGCCTTCTTTATATACTTCAACGACAGTAGGAAAGTCCATATTAACTTAAATAAACAATAAATGATGTGATATGTTACAGAAATTACCAAAATGTACACCAAAAGTTAGCCCCAGAAATCGTGAACCTAAGATATTCTTGTTATACAGACATAGACATATCACAGAATTAACTCTTGATACTTAACAATCTTCTTCTTCTTCTTCCTCTAATGTCTTCACTTCTCTTTCTATCTGTCAGCGTATTTCCTGAAATTCTACTCAGTATCTCAGTACGGTAGATCTCTGCCGTTTCTAGTAGACTTTGCGTTGTTTCTGTGTCGGGTCTTGTTTCTGAGGCATATGTCATTATTGGTCTTACACTGGCTTTATAAATTGTTGACTTCACATCTCAGCGTTAATGTGTCTGTTTCGCCATATAGTGTTATTAAGGCATCCTGCCAGTCTATTTGCTTCTTGTACTTGACCTCTCACTTCTTTGTCCAGGTCTCCATAGCTAGACAGTGTAATTCTCAGGTATTTTATTTCCATTAGTTGTTTAATATTGATGCCATCAATTTTTATTTTACATCTAGTTGGTTCTTTGCTGACTACTAACGTTTTAGTTCTTTGAGATAAGATTGTCATATTAAATTCTTTTGCTCTTATGTTAAATCTGTGGACGAGTCTTTGCAGACTATCTTCATCTTGGGCTATCAATATTGAGTTGTCTGTGTAACAGAGTATTTTTATTTCTTTGTTTCTCATTCTGTATCCTCTTCCTTTGTTAACGCTATCCATGATCAGATTGAATAGCATGGGGCTCAATGAATCCCCTTGTCCTATTCCGCTGCTTATTTCTGTAAGTTCTGTAAGTTGTTGGTTCTGTAAGTTGTCCGTCTATTCTGCTTCACAATATTTCAGTAATTCGTTTGGTATCCGGTTTGGAATTACTTAACAATGTACAACATACTTCTATTAGTAAAGAAGCCACTCACAGACAAAATTTGGATTAAATAAAAGAAAAACAATGTTAATAATTAAAATACTATTCACCTGTTTCTCCAATAAGTCATAAATTTTTCCTCCCAACTGACTATAACCTACTTCATTTTGAGTCACAGTGTCAGGAGCAGTAGTACTAATCCAGTCTTCTTTTTGAACATCTGGCTGAGGTTTTTGTTTATTGAATTTGATCACTTTCGCTAAAAGACATTTTAAGAATTGATTTAATAAATTAAAAAAAAAAACAGTATAATAGAACAAAACTGAGTTGAACCACGAAAGTCAAATGGGTCACCTGCAAATAGAAAATGATGGAGGGGATGGTCACTAGATTGAAGAATTATATATCCTTTCACGGCATTATAGTCGGTCATGAAATTGGAGCACATGACATATACGAGCCCAGTCGTGTATGAATTTTACAAAAACCAATAAGCTACAAAATTTTATTTTTCTGAATTAGAATTTATCTAACTATTATAATTTAAAGGGTTACGATTAAGCTTATATGATACTATTTGGTTTTGCCAATTAATCAACAATATGTAATACTTTTATTAACTACAATAATTATAAAATAAACAAAAAGAAAAGTAATGTCTAGCACAAATTAATTGGTGCATCAACCAATCAGTGATAAATATTTGTTTATCAAATAAAATCTCTTGTATATTTTTTTCTGGAAATTATATTTTTAAGTATGTGGTAAAGAAATAATTTATGAAGTTAATTTAATTTAGTTGCTTCTCAAAATAGTTCGCGAAATGTGTTTATCTAGTGATTTAGGAAATTCCATTGTTACAACTCATAAATGACTTTCTGGACATACAATTGCTCAAAATTTAAGTATTTCTCAATTAACTTTAAGAGATATAATTTCACAATTCAAAAAAAATTGGGTAATGTTGAAACAAAAGTACTGAACAAAAGTTGAAATAAAAACTGATCATACTTCAAAGATTACTGAAAGGGATGAGCATGCTATTCAGATACTTATTAAACAAGATTGCCAAGCTTCTGCTCAAGAATTGGCTATAAAATGAGCCCATGCTGTTGGCAGGCCATTTTAAAAAGACATTTGTTTAAGGAGAATGAAAAAAATGGGCTATGGTTTCTAAAATGTAAGTTTTTACAAGCAAAACTTATTTCATGTTAAATATTCAAATATATGATCACATTTTAGGCAAATGGAAAACCACTTCTTTGAAAGGAACAAAAAAGAAACCGATTTTTATAGGCAAAAGAGCACCAACGTCAGTGGGATTCAGATATTTGGAGTGATGAATCTAAGTTTGAGGTCTTTGTTGATGGTACACAAAATAGAGATATTCGAATGCCAAGGGTAGAGTATCACAAAGGTTAAGTTCCCTATATCTGTGATTGTCCGGGGTTGTTGTATGTCCTGTCAAGAAGATGAACATCTCCATTTAATTTGATGGCACTGTCAATGCTAGGAAGTACAAAAGTATTATGGTCCCCCCCCCCCCATTAATAAAAATTAATAAAATTCAACTGCCAAATGGGAGATTTATATTTTAACAGAATACAGCAAAATCTGTAATATCATGGTTGTAAGAATTGAATATTTCTGTTTTAAAATGGCTTCCAAAAAGTGATCTATATTTTATCTATCTATATATATATCTAGTATCTATATATATTTTATAATTATTGTTGTTGATAAAAGTAGCCTGTTGTAAAAAAAGGCTGTTGTTATCTGCCATCCCTAAACTTTGTTAACATCATGAAATTCTAAACAAATATCTCACTTAGCATTGTAGAAATCTCTTGATTAATGAGCAACATGGATTTAGACAGGGTTAATATATGTCTACAAATCTTGTTTTGTATCATGACTATATTGTCAGGGCTCTTTTCTGATGGTCTCCAGTTGAATAAAGGTACGTGTTTTGTTATATCTGAAGAAAATTGTAAGGGTTTTTGATATACTTTTATTACATACTTTATACAACTTACAGAAAATAAGACGACGATACAGAATAGTGTTGAGAGCAAAGTGAAGTTGTTGCATCCAAGCTTGGCTTCTCCTTTAACATCTAGAACCATGAAGCGCTCTAGTTGGTGGCATGTATGTTTGAATACAAATACAAAATGAATATATTATTACTATGACAAATAAGTTTGAAATAAACATAATGCGAAATGGAACAATATCCTTTAGCAAATCTAAAAATAAAGTTGTGATGGACTATCACATTTGGGAGTGCTATTGACAGTGCCCACATCAACAATTTGTCAAATAAAGCATAAGGCAATCTAGGTTTTATCACAAGAAAGTCTCCAAATCTTTTGGTACCCACATATAGAATTTTATATCTTACTTACAAAAAATCATCAAATATTACATTCTTAGTAAATTTGAAAGTTATTTGACCTACTCTTAACTAACAATTACTGTAATTTTACAACATACATACCCATATAATTAACGTTAACACCAAATATGAGGCAAGCCTCCAGTGTAATAATGGCACATAAATAAGATATAGGTGAAAGACTTCCTCCTTTAACGCACCTCTCTGCAAAATCATCTGGGTAAAAATGTTGCATCAATGCTTGCACAAACATTAGAGCAACACTCCATAAACTCACGACATAGAAGGGTAAACTAATATGAAGTTTCGTTTGATGGTAAAAATCTAAATAACCATTTAACCTTAAACCATGGTGTTGACATTTGGCTACTTGATCAACCAGCTACAAATCATTTCATAAATATATATCATTATTAGACAGCTTTGTTATATTTTTATTGTAGAGTGATTGTGGATTAAAAATATCAAGTTGGAAGAAAAATGTAGACTAGGTATAAGAAATAAAAGTAGTGGAATAAGAAACAAAGAAGTATTTAGCCTTCGTCAAAGCTGTCAGATCAATATGGATAGATAGTTTCTATCAGTGGTTAGAAACTCAAAATTATTAAATGTAAAAACAGCATTAAGTACTCTATTACTGAAATATATACAAAAATTAAGAGTAATAATAAGAGGTAAATAACAAAACATAAATACCAAATGTTAATGTTAAATAGTAAATGAAAAACACATTCAAAAATATCAAGATCAAGGGACATTTAAAAAACAATTAAGAAACCTAAACATAAAACAACACAAAAATGTAATAGATAACAGATTTAATTACTTATTTCCTTAGTTTTATGAAAGATATTCTGATACTGATTATTATGAAATCTCCAGGTATTTTTCAAAACATCGGGTTTTGCTTAGTACCAGGTACCAGGTAATAACCAAATGTTTTTCATCCAGTTATTTGGTCAATAAGCTACAAGTTATAATTTTTGTTGTTGTTTCATGACTTATCAGGTTAGGAAAGGGTTATCTAAGAATATTTTACAAAATAACTAAAAGATTTCAATAAGTATTAATTATACTTACAAGTGTTAAGAACCACAGCCCTATATGTAAGTAAATAACAACAAAATATTCTCGGCATTTGCTCTTTTCATCAGGATGCATTACAGAATAACAAATAGCTATTATGTCCAAGACAAATATAAATAACAAGTGAAAACTAAACAAGGGAACAGTTTTCAGTGGTTTGAATACTCCATAAGAGTCCAATATAGGCTGAAGATGTTGTCTGTCATCCATATTTACAGATTCGCTAAAAAATGTTGCACCCTAAAAATATTTATTGTAATGGAATTTTTTAAATAAAACTTTCATGCTTACTCCAGAATTTGTATTAAAGCTTCGTGACAAGCTAACCATTTTTAAGGATAATTGCTGTTATGAAAGCGATTACACATATTACTGTGTGATTATTCATAAAATACCAATATTGATAATTTTTATTGTTTTTCACTTTTGATGTGATCACACATTTATTTATATAAATTTAGTAGTGACTAATCAACCAACCATGAGAATTCAGAAAATGGACATAACTCCTGATTTTAGAGTCCTACCGAACTTTTGATCAATATGTAGCACTAAAAATCAATAATGATTAAATGTATTAATATTTTAAAAATTAATAAAATAGAAAATTATCTGTTTACGTTTATCAACTATGACGTATATATGACAGTCTTAACTTTTTCTTGTCATATTTATCACACATATCTCTGATCACTGGTGTTGTGGTGTTTGTGGTTAAACTGTGGTGATACGGTGACAGACACAGGTGTCAAGTGTCAATAATATGTCATTTCGCACAGTATATACCACAAATAGTAGTGTAAGTGAAATAGTACAAATTAGGAGAGTAAATTGCAATGGTCCAACCGTTTGTAATGGCGACGGCGCTACTATACTCTCTCTGTCTTTTGCTTAGGTGTATATTTGGACCAAGAGAATAATTTTATTCTCCTTTTATTTTTATTTTACTTTACTTATTTTTCTATATTTATATTTCGTATTATATACGTATTATTTTTCATTAAAAGCATACTTTTTGAATTTAGCGGCCTAAAATTCAGAGCACATTTTAATTTGCTGCCTAAAATTTAAAATCTACATTTTAAATTTGCCGCCAAATTAAATTAGTTTCGACCCGTCCGCATTTGGCGCTAGAAACTCTCTCCCAAATCTTTCTATGGGACGTACCTTACTCTTACTAGAGAACTATGTACCGTGGTCATTTCTTTTACAATTTGTGAAATATACTCTGTGAATTTCAATATTGTAGAACATGGATGAAATTTGCATTTTTAATGAGTTATTAATTATGGTAATTAATAAGCATTCAAACTGGTCCAGCAATCAAATATTCTAACAACATTTGAAAACCTTTTTTACAAATATACCAAATCAATATCTCAAATTTAGGTGAAAATAACAATAAACTTCCATCATGGAAATGGAAATATTTATGACCATTCTCATATGTTTGCTATTAATATTAGGTTTCTTCATGCGTGGTTGGTGTTGCAAAAAAACAGAGAGTACTACTGTGTGTGTGAAAAGGAGTAAGTAAGACTAAGAATGACCAGCAATCTGTTTTCATGTTAACTGCATGCTATATTCCAAATATTAAAATTTGTTTTTACATATTTGGAATATCTTAAAACATGTGTGTTTTATGTTTTGCAGATGTCCATTTATTATTGTGATTACAACAGTGAATATGAATAGTAGTGTTGGATAATGATAAATGCAGATGTTTGATATCTTATCTGTGTAATTTGTAACTGAAAAAATCATTTGTAAATGTCATAAGATGTTGAATGTCGCTCTTGTGACCCTCGGAATCTTATTATGTGCATAGTGCATGTTGTATTGTTTATGGGAATGTAATAGTTTAGAAAGTACTTCATTTAAACTCATTCATAGGGTTAGTATTTTATTGTATTAGCAGGAACAAAAAAGTATTTGTGTGGCTAGTGATAAATAATTTTTCTTTGAATACTAATGTATATTTACTTAGTTTTATATTTAGTCTAATATTTCATAGGGAATTAATACTTTTATCTATTATTATAGGACCAATCTATTTTAGTGTTTAGAGTAAAGTATTGTATGTATCCATTTACATATATCTTTTGTTAGTTTGTCTTGTTTCATAATTCGTTAGTTTATCTTTTTGTATGGGTTGTCATAGTGTGAATTCTCATGTTGTTTTCGTTAATTCTCTTCAACAATAGCCTAATACTATATTTGAGTATGCTATGTATATCCTCCTCAGGCCTGAATTACTTCATATAAACACTGTGGCTAGGAATTAATCAAATCTGCAATGCACATTTAGCATATGTCTTCAAATTCTTCTTGAAGGGTCAAACTGTATTGTATATATGCGGTTACTATAGTAAATGGATTACCTGCCAGTTACATTGTAGTGGTTCATTCCGAGAGAGTTATTACTGATTTGTTTGTTTTGTTTCATATTAATAATCCGACGCTAACACTGTGTCTGTGCTCTGGATCATTGCTTATAGGTTATGAATAGTAGAAGGCTTTGTCTTCTTTCACTGCTTTCTAAAATATTTTCATTTTATTTACAGCATTATCCAATTTTTCTGTTGCATATAGAGTGAGAGCAAGCACACTTTCTATTTAGAAATTTTACTTCTTAATTTTTTTGTAAAAATTATAAAAATTAAATGTTCAAAGAGACAAAGTAGGTGATAGTGAGCAAGGATTATCGAAAGAGTAACAACTTAAACACCTTGGTTGCTGTTTAAATGAACAGTAAGCAGACAAGACATGCCTTTTTGTAATACAAAGCAATATTAACAAGACGTGATATGGGGATTCCACTGAGAGTGTTACGTTTCAGGATTGTTTTATATAGTATTGAAGAGTGGACTATGACAGGTGGCATGTATAACAGATTGGAAGCGTTCAAAATATGGGCATACACAATATCGCTAAAAATTCCGTGGATTGCCAGAAACCCAGACAAGTATACAATAAGTCAAATAAATGAGCTAACTGAAATTGTTAACACCACCAAGAAGAGAAAATTACAGTTAATCAGGACCTCATGACCAAGGATTTGTGTTAATGTTATGGAGTTAGATCACTATTCTTATCAGCAGCAAATAAAATGAAGATAATGCAATTCGTTGTCAAAATTCTAGGACATGATACTTGAAGAAGAAAATGTACTTGCATAGAAATACCTAGTGACATCATAACAAAATGATGTTAAAAGATACCTGTTCAGAAATGGTTTAGTTGAAACATTCCTTTCCTCTTCTCCATAACCTTTCATAGCCATAAGGTGATCACTTTTCTAGCTTTGCATCTGTATTACCAGATTAGGCATGTAGAGTACTAATTAGGTATAAATCTTGATATTAATATTTGGTATAGATAGCTAGTATTAGATAGTACAGAAACTGTTTTTCGTACAAATACCTTGGAGCATGGATCACAGAAGATACTGACCAAAAGAAATAAGATGCCTCATTGAAATTGTATGGTCAACTTTTACAGAATGAGAAACTTTGACACAAAATGTACTCAGTTGTTTCTTCTAGGTGGCAGAATCTGCATTGGTCATCATTTACAGAACTCATCAGCTTCAACTCCCCATTCAGTTTACAGTGTCACAGTTAGCAGACATACTAAGGTTTTGAATGTTTTCCTGTCTGCTTATTAGGTCTTCCGTAAATTTTCTATAATGAACTATTTCGCCTATCTTTTTCCTAGCGAATTTCTGCACCATTCCAGAGATTTTTTAAAGTCTACCATAGTGCTGGACTCTTCCAAAAACACCACCCTGTACATTTTTACAACCATTTGGCATACTTAATGATGTAAACACTACAGAGAAATCTAGATGCCAAATTTGAAGTAAAAATCTCGAAATATGCAGGTGCTATAAAGAAAAAACCTAAAAGAAAATTTCTATGTCAACCCACCTTACAGGAGAAACTTAATAGTAATGACATTGGCACTTTGTGTCCGACAAAACAAATAAATATTAGCAGTACATATGACTCATATGACAATTAATTAACTATTATAATATTAACTATTAATTATTTTAACTTTTTCCGATAAAACGGATGCTTTGTAACCTAATTGTATTCCAATAGTTTAACATCTGTACATTTAATGAAACATGAATTTTAATCGAAGAATATATGTTCGTAAAGTTAATAAAACGCTATTATTATACTACTTCTAATTCGCAAAAAAAAACGGGTGTGGCAGTTCAGTGGGACTGCCGGTGGAAGTTACACTTCTATACACGCATTCGCCGTTACAAATTTATTTGGGAGTCAATCTGCACAATCATTACATATGTAATTGTATAGGCAAGACATATCAGAAAGAGAAACAGAATTAATAACAACTTACTAACAATGAAGGATTGAATCAATATTTTGATGAAAATGTATATTTTTATTTTCATATATGTATGAAAGGAGTTGAATGCAAAATTTTTTTACACATACTCTGCAGTAAAATTCATTGTTTATTTTATTATTAATATAATAATACAATACAAATTAAACGGCAATATTCATAAGTATTTAAATATGACAACGATATACATAAAAAAAATACCCTACAATACAGTGCAACATAATTTCATATAAATTAAAATGCAATATCCATAAGTATTTAAAAATGACAATAATGTAATAATATTAATAAAAAAAGTCCTCCCCGACTGGGAATCGAACCCCGGTCTCCCGCGTGACAGGCGGGGATACTGACTACTACACTACCGAGGACATGACACAAATGAATTTCAAAATTGCAAAATTGACAGTTGTGGATCATACAGTGATATATTGAGATTATTATTTTGAAATACAAAAGAATAATATAATTATGAACATTTAATAAATAATACAAAACATATCACATAAATAATAATATTAATAAATATTTTATTATATCTATAATATTATATGTATATATATCTTTATATAATATATATGTATCATATTAAATTATATATACAAAAGGAACATTTTTATATTCGAGAGAGGAAGAGAGAGAAAATATATCTTCTGTCTCTCTCTTACTCATTATCTTACATATGTAATGATTTCACAGATTCACTCCCATAAAAATTTCCAGCATATAGAAGTATAACTTCAAAAACAAAACGTACAATTCGGCAAAGAAAATATTGGGTTCGTGAAATATTTAAGCAAAGAAAGTCACAAGGGGCCTTTAATAATCTATTGCATGAAATGAAGCTAAATGATGTTGATAAATATTGCAATTACCTTAGAATGCCTAATTGCACATTTCATAAGTCATTGAGTCTACATAGTTTCTTTTACGTTATCCATAATAAACTGAATAATTGAAAGCAGGAGAAAAGCTAGACAAAAAGTCATAAGAGTGTTTCATTAACATCCCGGCCAATTTTCTGACTGCAACCCTAATAAACTGTGTTGGTTGTTTATATTGACAGTCAATAATATCCAGTAATTCTTATATATATATATATATATATATATATATATATATATATATATATATATATATATATATATATTAATTTTGTTGGTAAATAAAGAAAAAATGTACCTAGATGTATATATTACGTTCCCCTCCATCTTATTTTTAAATGTAATGTTGAAAGGTATAGCATGTTTTTTTTTTATTTTGTCCAGCTTTCATTTAGAATGATCTGTATCAATGGATAAATGTGTGACATACAAACAAATGCCTTTTACGCAGTACTATATGTTACAGGGAACAGTAGAACTCCATCTATTAGGAGATCTTCAAGTCAGAAATGTTATAGAAAACGTTCTTCTAGTGAGTAAATTAGGATTTCGATGTTTGATGTGTAGACTTACCTGTTCCTATATTTACTTTTTTTTCGCTTCTATGGTTTATTTTTCTACAAGAGCTAAATTGAAATTATTTATTGAGAATTTAATAAATTGTGTAACATTCCGTTACTCGCGCCGATTTTCTATGAAAGAATGACCGCGTACGGTGTAGAAGACAGGGCCCAAACCTTAGACAAGGAAACAGAGGGGACTCGTAATTGTAAGGAATTGTCTGAAGCCAAAACCGGCACCAGAAAGGTTGCCAGGTCAATATATATCAATAAATAGATTTTTTTCTAAATTTATAATTGAACACTGAATCATCACTTTTTGAACATGATTTTATAATTACATATTTATTAGTAGATCGATATAGTGTTTCAGTAAATCAATAAATTGAACATAATGACGGTATTATATTTTTATTTCCCGCTTATACGTATTTCTACCTCTTTGGGTCTCATCAGAGCTGCATATGCCACTGCTCTAAATCGAAACAAAATCTATCCCGTCTTAGGACAATAATTATCGAAATAACTGAAGTTGAAATCAGTAGATCTACTGAAAAATCAGTAGACCTAGTAACCCTGTGCCTGTGAGAGGTAGTAATGGGCGACGTACAGGCACCAAAACATGGCGGTCACATCGAAACTTTCTTCTCTTTTCGAAAGTTTATTAAATGAGCGTTACCTGTCCTCCCTCTTTCCTTGTCTAAGGCCCAAACCATAGATGTAAGATATTAACATAGACTGAGCAATCTATAGAGCAAAGTGACACAATTTTTTCGTTGCTCGTTGTATCTCTGTCTTCAATCAAGTTGTTATAGTAATAGAGTTTTTGAGAGTGGGAAGTTTCAATGTGCTAGAGAGAGAGATAGATCGAATAACCGCATAGGATGTTGTCGTCACTGCTCATTGCTTGTATGCTCAGTCTATGTTAATATACGTCAGTGGTCCAAACACATGAGTCATTAATGTTTTTTAGCTAAATTATGTGTATGCTATCTTATTTAATTACGTGATGATATATGTTTTTTTGATATTAATTTATATTAATATTACATATCTGTTATGGTGGTCATTAATCAATTAATGCATGATATAAATACATATTTTTCCTCCTCAGCTTTTCCCTTTTTAGGTGTCGCTGGCCCTTACTCTTCGTCGCCACTCATTTCTGTCCATCGAGTCTTTTTCACCTAACCCTTTCTCTCTCAAATCCTCTGCCACACAGTTCTTCCATCTTCTCCTTGGTTTTCCTCTACCTCTCCTTCCATCAACTTCTAACTCCTCTATCCTATGTCCCACGACATGACCAAAAATTTACAGTCTTTGTACTTGAATTTTTTTGAGACTGTAGTCACCCCGGCTCTTTTCCTAATGAATTCGTTTCTGATCCTGTCCCTTCTAGTCTTACCCGACATCCAGGCCACACTTCACCTCCGCACACCAACGCAGGTCTCACCACACTCTTGTATATCTTTCCTTTCAGTTTTTTGCCCGATTTTCGATCACAAAGTACACCGCTCATTAGCTTCCAGTTAAACCAACCAGCTTGTATCCTGCGGGCAATTTCTCGATCTAGTAAAATATTCCAGTTGCTTGTAGTGTTTGGAGTCTCTTTTTCTCAAAAATTAGACGTTTACTAGATAAAAAAAGAACAAAGGTGGGAACGAAAATTGTATTTACGCCGTACTGATAATTTGTTATTACGAGAAATGGACCTCATCCACTTGATGAAAATGAATTTCACTAGAATGTGTTGTGGAAGTTTTGAAGAGGTAATAAATTTAATTGGACCTATAAATTGAAAGAAAGATCACAAAATTACGGAGAGCTATATCGGTTTAAGATCGTTTGACCTTAATGTTCAGGTTTTTAGCTTCTGGTGATTCTTTTACCAGATTTTCGAACGATGATGTCGATTAAATTTAAATATTTTTAAAAAGGTAGAAGAAATAATAAATTAGACTTACTCACAATCAATTTAATTTAGCTAATCAGACGACCGGTTTCGCTTTCTACAATATGCAAAGCATCTTCAGGTCACGATACAAAGTTAAATAAATGCTGAAAATAATAAACCCATATTAGGGTGTTGTCTAATAAAGATAAAATAAAGATAGATAATATAAATTATATAAATTACAGTAATTATGCCAATATTACATGTCTGTGGTTTTCCAAAATGAATAAAATGTTTAAGCAGACAAGGTAAGACCCACAAATTGGTAAAATAGTCTATTAAACTGTAATGAATTAATAAATAAACAAATAAATAAAACATTACTTACATGCCGGTACACTATTAATTGATGGTTGAAAGAACATGGTTCAAACTATCTTGTATTGTTGATTGGAGAACTCAAGTCATACACACACATATTACAAGATAACTCTATCAAAGAAATTTGATAATTACAAGCTAATCTAATTGCATACCCACACAATTTGTACATCTATTCTTATTCATTGTCTTACAACTGTCACCTTCCAAAACAAAAATAAAAATCTCAATAAATAACACACATATCATAAATATATCTCCAGAATAAAAATAAATAACTTTTTAAGAACTTAACGGTATAGAACATTACTTTCATCAAACAAACAATTACATTTCACCTATCTCTACTTCATTGGATTAAATCTGTCTCCTCAAGAACTTCCCTGTTTACTGTTAAACAATTACAATAGTTGACTTGAGTTCTCCAATCAACAATACAAGATAGTTTGAACCATGTTCTTTCAACCATCAATTAACACTTTCGCTGCGCATGACTCCGATCGGAGTCAAAGTGGTCTTTTGCTAGGTGCACATGACTCCGATCGGGAACAGCAACCGTTGATTTTTAAGACGATATATTCTACTAAGCATGAAGCCGACGTTAGCCGACGTCAGGGTGTGAGTGAGGACTTAGTGTCAAAAAAAAAATTTACCAGTTCTTTGCTGTGGTAGTTTCGTGATTCAATATGGCGGAAAGTATGTCAGGCTCTTCAAACTGTGAAAAACAAGAAATATTCCTGCCTACAGACATAGTATTTCAAAATTTCCTATGGTTAATAAGGAGCGAGCAAAGAGAAAGCGTTGGAAAATATGCCTTGGAAACAAAATTAGAAAGCAGACAATATATCAATGCGAAAAATGTCCTGATCAACCCGGATTTTATGTTGAATGCTTTAAAATTGCTGAATGTGAATCAAAATCAAATCAATGTGCGAAGCTTTCTGTTCTTTATAAATTTTTTAAATAAGTATATTTTTTCTAAAATTCCGTTATATAATTATTTTTCTAGAAAAACGTTCTAATTTGACTTGTGCCGATCGGAGTCAGTCAGCGATACACTAGAAATTCTTAGCCAGGTGCGCATGACTCCCATCGGAGTCAAAAATTCAAATCACATTTTATAAATAAATATACACTTTATTTAATTAATTTAATAATAATATATATTCTCATATCAATTACAATGATATTTTATAAAAAAGGTATTGCCACTCCTGGGTAACACCTCTCGAAAAAAGTCAGCAGCGAATGTGTTAATAGTGTACCGGCATGTAAGTAATGTTTTATTTATTTGTTTATTTATTAATTCATTACAGTTTAATAGACTATTTTACCAATTTGTGGGTCTTACCTTGTCTGCTTAAACATCTTATTCATTTTGGAAAACCACAGACATGTAATATTGGCATAATTACTGTAATTTATATTATCTATCTTTATTTTATCTTTATTAGACAACACCCTAATATGGGTTTATTATTTTCAGCATTTATTTAACTTTGTATCGTGACCTGAAGATGCTTTGCATATTGTAGAAAGCGAAACCTGATTAGTTAAATTAAATTGATTGTAAGTCTAATTTATTATTTCTTCTACCTTTTGAAATGGACTCACACAAGCAACACATTCATGATTTAATTATTTTTCTTGGTCAAACTCCATACTTAAAGAACTATTTCCAAATAATAAATTTTTCACACACAATTATACACGAAAGAAAACACAAACCCCTCGAGCAGCCCGAATATGCTATTTTACCGTCAACTGAATTATTTGGCGAATAATATAAATGTTCAAATCTGGATCCACCCTTGCCATCAAAAGACCATTTCTCATTTTCGCAAAAACATATAGGTTAACGTTGGGTAATTGGATTTAACAACAAATCTGCGTTCGGCTCAGATTTTTAGTTACCTTATGATCAAAGTATAAGTAAATTTTTAACTATTTGTATAAAAATATGACCTTTATTTTATTACTATTTAAATGTATGGAACCTTATTTTGATTGAAAGTATTATTATATTTATATATATAAATAATAAAATTGTACGTACGGTGGGTCCAGTTACCTCTATTAACAGGGGTAACTGGAGCAGCCAGCCTAAAATCTCATAAGAGCTGGTAGAAATAATTGTGAGTTATCTGGGCCTGATTACAGATCTTTACAATTTTTAAAGAAACCTTAAACAATAATTTAAATTGAGCGGATTTGAAACCAGACTCAATGTAAGGGTATCGTCTCGTATAGCAGATAAGGTTTATGAACAAATTATGCACAGTTTGCAACTAACAACTTGTATTTAATGCCATTACAACTTAAAGAGTTTATTAAAACTGAACAAATCAAAACTTATATCTTAATATATTTCTAAACAAAATTCTTCACGAAACAGAAACTGCAAATTGAAAAATAAGATTAGTAAAGAAGCATTGATAATCTATATCATATATAATGTCCTACAGATGCTGCAATTCTTTCACATGAAAAACTCTATGTTAGAAATAATTTTTGGTTCTTCAATTGCACCAATAACGTCATCCCAATCACATTTTCCAATATCTGCATTATCTGGCCACTTCCAAGACTTCAAAGATTTCTGCATCGATGAAATTTCAACCTGGTCATCTGTAAAGCTTAAGATTTTTCCTGGAAAATACTCTTCTTCATAGTTAAAGATTACATACGGTTACTCCCAATATGGGTCCCAGTTATCCCGAAAGAGGACGACCCATTCTAACCTATAAAATAAGCATGCAAAACTAATTTAAATATTGTTAATAGAATATTAATCAACACTTTTACATTAAAATACATGGTAAAAATACTTACCTTGATAATCAAAACAATATATTTACAGTTTAAGAATGAAAAAGGTATGGCCCAGACACCCCTGGGTCCAGTTGCCCCCCATGCATCACCCTATGCAACCATGTATTTAATGAATGCTTAGTGATAAAGATATTTATTACTTTTTCTTTAGTCTGAGGCCAGTCTAGATCGGTTTAGGAATTAAGATAATTAAGTTACTTTGATATTTTATTTTAGGATTTCTCTAAATGCATTCAAAAACCATATTTAAATATTTGGTCCGAACATTGTGGCGAGGCTACGTGGGAATATTATTTAACTGTAGATGATGTTTAACTTACTGAGTAATAAGCCTTTTTTGTTTAGAAAACAAATTCTTTTGTAAAAATGATCTTTTTATATTATATTTAATTTCTTAAATTGTTTAGCTGTAATATGTGTTGCATATCGTAGATTTTTTCTTCAAACTAGTAACAGTCAAACAGTAAAATCGGAAAAAAAATCGATGGCCTGAATAGTGAAAGATTCTAGAGCCAGTTTTAAAATTGGTAAAAAAACTAGGTACAAAAAATATTAACGTATGCAAACAAAAGTATGTAAGCACAGGAAATACGAACTTACATATAAACAGTGTAATAATAGGTCAGTACCTACATAAATATGTACCTCAGAAAAATAGGCATACCTTTAAATTTTTATTTTATGTTTTTTACGTTTCTACGAATAAACTTAACTTTGACAAACTATAAATAAAAAAAAGGTGTATGGAACTCAGAAAAATAATCTGTTACATTTATTTTTTCAAAACCTGGCTCGTGAATTAAATCGTCACTATCAGTATCATAGAAGTACCTACACATAATTCATTATTGCCACTTAGAAGAGAAGCTAATTCCAAGCTAACTTAGAAGAGAAAAATGCTAAGAACATTGTTATCTCTGCAAGTGATGTACATCCCTTTTAATATAACTATTTGCAAACCCATTCCTGTCATTAACAATCAGCATAGATATATAATATACAGTATATACAATAAACAATCAGTTCCAAATCATGGGTAACAAAATGTCTCTAAATATATCAATACCTAGGTCTAATTGTGAATGGTGGTTGTCTATATTTATGACATCTGATTCTTGTAGTAGATAAAAATTTCTCATATTTACTCCAATATTTCTCAAATAACTTGCTTCCTGTTATGGTATTATTTCCTGTACTTGTCTGAACTTCTTCGTCTACTATTTAGGGTTATCTCGTACCTATTCAGAAGATTTATCGTATTCAGATGAGACATCATCACATTCATATCCAATATCGGAATCTGAGTCAACCAATGATATAATAGACAAACACAGTCACAGACGTACTTAGTATGGAAGAGTTTGATTCTTCTCCTTGTATTAGACCATTTGAATTTTATGTTTGTGTTGGGATGTTTGCTTTTCTTCTTCTGCTTCTAGTAAACCGATTGGTTTTTTCCTTAATATTTCTGGATACGATTTTTTGTTCATTTTTTCACCATATTTTTAACAAAATACCAACGATTCTCATTAAGGATAATTGATTTGCTTCGTGTCCGGAACTTTAAAAGTTTGTCTATGTTTTTTATGTTTTTCAGTATTGCCAACGAGTTCTAATATTCTTTTTATTATAATATTTATTTTAGTAAATTTACAAACGGCTAAACAGCTAAATTTACATGTTTACGTTTGTTTAGATTACATGCACAAACATACCAATAGGGTATGTAACGACGATACTAGTTTTGTCCCAAAACATTTATATAATCTAGACAAAATATGGTGTTCTCTAAATGTTAATAAAAAAATATTAATAAATTTATGAAGTTTATATCTCTTCGGACAAATATATAATCTGCGCGCGATTTGTATTACGAACTATAATAGTTTAAATCGAGAGATCGAGATAAAATAATCGATTACTTGAATTTTCCTGATTAATCGTTACTCTTTCCACTTCCACCCACCTCACTATCATCCGTTCGTTATCATTTTCTATCATTGTAAAAAGTTTAATAATAGCAAATATTTTGTTTGTATTTGCTTATTAAAATTTTTTACAGTTTAAATATAATTAAGATACTGAATAATCAAGATGACAATTATTGTTATTAGCTTTTGTAATCGAGTTAGCTAACAATTATATCAAATAACCTTTCTAATCATCGTTTTACTTTTTCACGTCCGAAAAAGTTACAAGCAGTAGTCTTCTCTGAATTTTTAGTTTGTTTTTAACGTAAAAGCTAATAAACTCTACAACATGGATGTGTTTATGCCGATTGCTTTGTGTGTTATTTTTATTATTTTGTTTACTATTTGTGGTTGGTGCTGCAAAAGAAAACGCGAGGGCACTGTTTATGGATGTAAGTATTACTTTTTCATACTAATTAAGTATATTGAGCCAGTGCAAGTTAACTAGTACAAGTTTTGCGATAGATTAATTCACGTGGCCGTTAAAAAATAATAAACATATGACACCTTCATGACCTTTCAGTTTTGTTTTATTAAACAATGACAATGGACTCAAAGTGTGAGCAAATTTGATACATGATTCTTGCCCAACTTATAATCCTGTCAAAGCCATCTAATCTTTCTTTTCATGCCCTCAAGTGCTTAAACCTTAAAATACAATTTTATATTAAAAAATACCAACATTCCTTTGTAGTTTTACATTTTTGAAAATAATATCTATTTTTGCCCTTGTTTATTTGGTCAATATGATAAATATAAACTCCTTTTAGAAACTAATAAGCAATTAATCATGCCTGATGAATCATACATGTATCAAAACACCAGAGGATAATATCAAAGAATATAGAGGCATATCCTTCTATAATTCTTTGATAATATATCACATTTATACCATTTTATTTTAACTTAACTAAATTTGCCTACCTGAAATGAGGACATTATGGATTTATCATTCCACTATAAACTTTATGCAGGAAATGTACAGCTCCAGTTAATGATTCAACATGTTTCACAGTAAACTTAAAAAAAAACAATATGTGTCCCTATTACATAAATTTGTACAATATTTACTTATAATTTAAAACTTTTTAAGTTATTATATGACCAACTAGAACAACTATGGCCCAAATAAAATGTATAATAGGTTTCTTAAAAGATGTCCAGGTATCTGGGCAGTTATCTAAATCCTTAGAGTTCATTTACAATAAGTTTTTCTGGCAACAGACATTTCTCATACCTTAAAGAAAGATACTTTGTGATACTAGTTTTTAAGCAGGTATTTATTAAAGGACAAAACCCAATTTGGATTTGAATAATGAACCTTAAGCAATATAGGTAGATACAAGTTAGAAGTGAAAACGTTTGAATGAACCAATTTTTTTTTCCTTTAGTCTTACTTCTCCTTTCAATGTTGCTGCCAGTAGATCTTGTGTTTAACTATTTTTTAAATTGTTAACTCTGTGTTCTGGAAATATAAGGTACATTGTTGTTTGGAATGGATCACTCTATATATTTTCTTTTTGATAAAAGATTGAGTATTTTTCATGTCATACTCCCTATATATAAGTGCCATAGTTTTGGAGTTATAGCTAAATATTATATCCACAAAAATTAAAATGAAACATTAAGATTTACAATAACAACTCTCATGTTTCAATAAAATATTATTTTTGGTGAAAGTTACATGGATCATTGAATGATATTAGGATAACAAGATATATTGTGAGCACATTAGTAAAAAAGTGTCATGAAACTGATGTAGTAAAAGATTTATGCTAATCATGGGACTGAAAATCTGCACCAACTCAAAATAAATCTTTGTGTTCAATCTAGATATCTGTGTAGTGTTAAAAGTAGGTCATTTACATAGTAAACAACTATGAAACTTTAGTAAACATAAAGTAATGCCAAACTGTTGTTTGGGGTATTGTTGTTGTCTGAAAGTTTCGAATAATGAAATTTGTGAATTAAAAAGCAAATGGTAAATACTTATTTTATTTGGTATAATGCTGCTTTTTAATTGCCACACCATTTACATTTCTTTCAATAAAAATGAGTCCAATTATTTTGTCACCTATAATTTCAGCTCAAATATTAAATTTTTCTGGATACCGAGTGGATATTCATGCACTCAATGAAGATTTTGATATGGCCTGTATCTACTATTACATGACACTAGCATTACATTAAGTTTTTAAGAAGTGTAACACTTTCAGTACACTGATACTTTTTCATAAGAAAAGAGTTAATATGGAAAAAATCATGGATGCTTTAATTCTTCAGTGAAACATCATCTAATGATGTGCCACATGTATATACATGTAATAAAAAACAAGCTTAATTATCTGGCCGTTTATAGTTGGATTGTAGAGTATAATATATCAAAATTGATGTATTCCCAATATGGTAACAAGGACTGGAATAATCGGGCATATTTATGTTGCATATTATAAAACACGAAAAAAAACATTTCAAATGGACCATAGTAAATGAGAGTGATAACTCACTACCCTTTTTGGATATTTTAATCTCTAAAGAGGATATACATTATACAATATAAATTAAATACAAAATATTGAGAAATTTGATGTATGTATTTAGCTTATTTAAAAAAATACCGTTATTTAAAATGGGATAAATTAATAATTTAAAAATTTTATGTATTTAATGTTGACGAAAATTATACATAATTTCAAAATTTCACCTTGTATTATTCATAATAGATACCTCATAAGAAACTTTTTTAAGATGATGTTGTTAAGTAGATTCTGAAAACAAAAAAGTATACAGGGTACTTTATCAAAAACGCACAGGGACATCATTATCATTGATGCTACAGCCCTATAAAAGAGCATCGACCTTCCCAAGTCTATTACGCCAGTCAGTTTTATCCATTGCCAACTGTTGCCAGTTTGCTGCACCTATTTTTTTACCATCCTCATCTACACCATCCCTCCATCTGAGTTTTGGCCTACCCCCCTACTTCTATTTCTCACAGGTTGTGACATAAGGATTCTTCTAGGAGGGTTGTTTTGCTGTGATCTTGCCAGATGTTCTGCCAATCTTAGTTTTCCTATGTTTATAAGAGATACTACGTCTTTACCACCAAATATATGTTTATATCTGTGATATATCTCGTAGTTATACCTCCTTCTCCAAACACCATTTTCACAGATGCCACCGAATATTCTTCTCAGGATCCTTTGTTCAAATATAAACAGGAGGTTTTCATCTGTCTTGGAAATGGTCCATGTCTCCGATCCATATGTCAACACTGGTTGTATAAGGGTTTTGTATATGGTTATTTTTGTTTTTTGGCTGAAGTTTCTGCTTCTCATATGTCTACTAAGTCCAAATTAACATTTGTTTGCTAGGATTATTCTTCGCTTGATTTCTTCTGTCATGACATTCTCCTTGGTGATCAGGGAGCCTAAGTATGTGAATTTGTTCACCACTACAAAGGTAGAGTTATCAACCGTGAATTGGTGGCCGATGTTTCTGGCTCTATTGTTGGGTGTTGATGCCATTCTCTTACATTTCTTCTAGCTTGCGTGTTGTGCAGGCAACTAGGTCAACATCATCTGCATATGCCAAAATCTGGGATGATTTATTAAAAATGTTTCCTCTGTTGTCTATTTGGGCATCCCTGACCGCCTTTTCCAGAGCTATGTTGAAAAGGAGACACGCCAGCGCATCTCCCTGTCGCAGCCCAACATATGTTTCAAATGCCTGTGATTTTTCGCCCTGTATTTCAACTTTGCGAACAACTTTACACATTGTAGCCTTAACCACTCTTATCAGTTTATCAGGGATGTGGAATTCATCCATGGTTTCATACAATTTATTTCTGAGGACACTATCATAGGCCGATTTAAAATCTATGAAAAGTTTTTCATGTAGATGTGTAGAATTTTGTAAATGGGTTTTAATAAAATACCAAAATCAAGATTTTACAAAAAAAATTATTTAGTGTGATGAATCGAAGTTTACAAAAAATGGTATGTTTAACCGCCATAATAGTCACTACTGAAGTGACGAAAATCCTCAGTTCACGTGGGATAGTAGATTTCAAGCATAATTTGAGTTCAATGTTTTTTGTGCTGTGAAAAATAATAAGATAGTCTCTCTCATGATTTATGACAAAAATTTAAACGGAGAGTGTTACTGCAACATTTTACGGCAAGTAATTTTACCAGCACTGCACGCTTTACATAATAATAAGGCTAACGCGGTTTGGTTTCAACAAGATGGAGCACCGGCTCACAATATTCTAGGAGTCGGCACATTGCTTGATGAAATATTTAGCGATAGACAGATAGCTAATAAAGATCGGTTTCTCTGGTCACAAATATCCTGTTGTCACTGTTAGATTACTACATTTGGGGATATGTTAAAAATAAGTCATTCTCTGAACCTGTGATTACTGGGAAAGGTATAATAAATAAAGTCCTTCAAGTTCTTACCGAAATAGATGGAGAATCAATATCAAGAGCTACTAATGAAACTCTGATTAAAAGAGTTCATAAATGACTGGATGTTGATGGGTAACATTTTGAACATTTATTACATTAACAAGCTAGTGCCTATTTTCTTTGATAGCATATTTTTAATCGTTCAATGTTTAACTTACAATATGAAAGTTGTAAATTAACACAACATAGTCTATGAAAAAAATTTTTTTTGTGACAAAAATGTGTAAAGTTAATTTATTTGAAAACTACAAGAGATAGGTATAGGGAATACTAATACAGATCGATAGGGAAAAACATGTTTTTCTAAAATAATAAATCAAAAAATACAGGTTGCCACATTTGAAAAAAGGAATTAGGCGAAAATTTAGGATGCCTGTTTTATGCCAATTTTGAAAGCACCCTGTATAATAATGAAAAAGACAATTTTACACTGTAAACGTTAATGCTGTGTGGTTATTAAGTTCCTAAGGAATTTAAACTTTTATTCAAATTACATTAGAGGATATTGAACTTTATATACACAGTAGAAAAGTGTAATTTTAATATAAAAACTCGAAAACGGTTCACCATAGGTATAGAGAAGTATTAACAAAAAATGTTCAGAATAACGTGAATATTTCCAAAATTAAAAAGTATACAGGGTGTCCCATTAAAAAAACGAAGTTTTAAGCAACTTCCGGTATAACCGGAAGTAGAAAATAGATGAAAATATTTTCATTAAATAGGTCACTCTTCAAAACCCCTTCGTTCCAATTTTCATGATTCAGGTACCTTTATTTTAGTTCTCGAGATATTTCTAATTGGCTGTTTATCTGCCGCACCCTGTATATAAAATATTTTTAAAATAAGGACAGAAACAACTTTATTCCATAAGTGGTTTCCACACTGTGTATAACTTAATGTATACTCATCCTAACGATTATATTATTTTTACTGATAGCAGAATCGAATTCTTTCAAGAATCGAGAACTATATTATAGTAAGAATAGAAAACTTTCTCGAGAACCGAGAACCGGTATTCATTTTAACCTTGATATAGTGTTTGATTCTAAATTCTGCAATAATTCTTGATCACTGCAACACTAAAATTTTGTTATTTCGCTGAATAAAATGACTGATGCTGATCCTAGAACGGTTGTAGTAGCCATTGTACTATGTATAGTTAAATTAATGTTTTTAATTTACTATTGTTTCTATAGAAGACGACGAAATTTTTCAAGTGAGTTATCATTTTTGCTGTATATATACCAGTGAAAAGAATACTATTTTATATTGCTCTGAAGTTCTTTATTGTGTATAAAAACAACTATCTTTAGGTATACAATATACTTTAATTTGTAGTGGTTTATTTTTTCTTCATTATAGCTTAGATTTTCACTAGAATATTAAACTTTTTTAGCAATCTTCACTCTTTATGTCTACGTCGTCGTTTTTTTTTCATTTTCACCACATTTAAAGAAATTTCACCACTAATAGCAACGCCGCCAGCGCACCCACAATCAACAAAATATAACTTAACTGGGGTATGAAAGTCATATCCTAGTAAATTTAACATTATTTATTTTAATTTCATTTATTATTATTTGTTCAGTTGTTGATGCACTGAATTGGAACATGTATGATTTATTCGTACCTGATTATGGAATGGCGCTCGCATCAATTATGCTAGTGATAGATAAATTAATAAACTTACAGTGCCGTTAATAATTTCCCACATCGACTACGTGTCGTATCAATTTTAAAATTTAACAAGTTCAATAAATATGTTGTAATCTAAGGGTTATTAGACCTTACTATTTGGCTAGATTCGATTACTAGCGTTTTCTCTGATGATGATGGAAAACAATTTAAATATCATTTTAAGTTTTTTAAACATACGGTAAAACATTCTATCGGTATTAATTATACAACTAACCATTTCCTGGTAATACCGATAGAATGTTTATGTTGCAGAAAACGGCTAAAGGTTATCTGTGAATAATTATTTTTGGTTTTATTCTATCATCAAAAGAATAATATACAGGGTGAGTTATGAGGACCTGTACCGGGTGATCCAATAAGCCGATCTCTTGGCTATATATCAGAAACTATTCATGTTATAACTTTAAGAGAAAAAATTCGTAGTAAAAGTGGCCAAGAGACATCGCGGGAAATAACTTTCAAGTTTCTGGGTTTACCGCTAGGGGGCGTAACCTGTGAAGAAAAATTTTAAAACCAGTTTTTTGTGAAATATGCCCAATTATACCAAGTATTAAATAAGTAAACTAGAAAGAGGCCTAAATTCCGCACAAATTTGATCAAGTATTTTTTTTTATTTTTTCAAATAAAGGGCGGGGGAGAGTGGGACTGTAGATTGTGTAGAGTGATTTGTGGATAAATAACTCTGGTTTGGATCAACCGATTTTAAACGAAATTAGTGTCATTAGAAAGAGTGTGGATGATTTAATTTACATCTACTATAAAACAATTGCATTTAGTTTAAATTGTCATGGGTAGAGGGTACTTTCGAATAGAAAAAATTAAAATTTGTTTTTCTTCAAAATGTTTAATGGAAATACCTATTTATTGTAAATTATAATGGAACTGGATTAAATTCGTAACAAAATGGCACAAACCGCATGTTGACAGCTTTTGTTGAACTCGAGATATGAATAAAAACCCATAAAGATAAGTAAGTATAGTATTGACTCACCCTTTATTATAACTTAAAATTAAATATGTGAAAGATCATACAAATATCTCGATCATTAAAACTTAATGTCCAATTAAATGGATATAAGGTTGAATGCTCGAATAAATGAACTTTGAAAAAATAAAGACAAATATCGAGAACAATTTTAATAATCAAATCTTGCCCAAATACTTTCGCTTTCTACAGCATCATCAGTGGCATCTTAAATAAGCCAAGAAACGTTTTTTTAAATGAAGAAAATTGATTAACTTCGATAAAAAACTCAAAGTTAATGAATGATAAAAGTTAATCACAAAAAACTTTGTTGACGAGTGGAATTCCCTACTCTAAGATCCTCGTAAAAAGTTAAGTCCACATTTTACAACTCACGCATAGTGAAAGTATCATTTATAATTTTATAGTGATATTTTGGAGCTATTTATGCAAACAACTGCGTTTATATGCTTTATATGTTTTACACCCAAAAATCGTTATTACAGATACCGCCTAGATTAGTATATTCGGATTCGAATAATAAATCGAAATTTATGTATATTCCCAATAGGGTCACATGGATTGGAATTATTCGACAATTTCCTGATGTAATATAATAGATGAAGTAGATACTGTTTTAATGGTAATAAGCCAGAATTGAAGATTAAAATAAGTTTATTGACGTTTCAATAAAAAAAAAGTATCTACTTTAAAATGCCACGCAATAAAATAGCTTCAGAACAATAATAAAAGATAAAGAAATACCCTTAAAACGAACCATAAAAGATTTGAGTGATTTGTAACTCACTAAATACCCTTTCACGGTCTTTTAGTCTCTAAGGGGGGATATTATATATATATATATATATATATATATATATATATATATATATATATATATATATATATATATATATATATATATAAGAAGGATTATATTTTGTGAGGAAACTAGTTACTTTTCAAATGAGTTGCTACGTAGTTTCTCTTCTTATTTAGTAATAACAAATTAAGTATGAAAATGACATGTTTAAAAGTAAAAAAAATAAACTGTTAAAAGAACGTCTGTGTGAGTTTGTTTACAAAGATAAAAATAGATTATGCTGTACTTCACTCCGTTCATCATCTTACATATTTTTAAAGATTATATTTTGTTAGTTCGCTGAATAAGATGGCTGATGCTAATCCTGGAATAGTTTTCATATCCATAATAATAGTTATAGTTAAATTAATGGTTTTAATATGCCTATGTTGCAGAAAACGACAAAAGTTTGCATGTGAGTTATCATTTTTGCTTTATCAGTTTTAATATATATATATATCATTGTGAAAATAATATATGTATTTTATATTGTTGTGAAGCTATTCTCTTGTGCCATTTTTAAGTTATATATTTACAATATCTTTAATGGAAATGAATTACAATGGGAATTATTTTGACCTTTCGATTTGCATTTCGGAAACGGTTCTCAAAATATCAATTAACCAAATTATTTTGTTTGATTACTTCGTATGTACTACACTCGGATGCAAAAAAACGCAACGGAGAAAATTTTGGCGAAATTCAAAGTATTTCAATTTTTTTATTTTTAGCCCTATTTTGATGATTTTTTTAGCACACTGTGTATATATTTATAAATTTTAATTTTTTATAGTCAGTTTTTTGATAAAATTTAATATTTGACTTACTGTACGGGGTTAATTAAAACATGGTTTTATTATCCTACCTTTGAAACATCCTGTGGAATAATTCTGTTTGCGAATTTTCGTAAAACCTTATTTTTCGGTTTCAACTTTATCTCCTAAGCATTGTGTTTTTTGTTTTATATCAAAATATGCCTTGGTTCATTTTTTAGAGCCAAATGAATTTGCCACCCACAATTTAGGACTTTTTTGATTATGATTATTTTGGAGTTATTTTGTAATACGACTAGGTGGCTTTGGTGACTATTATCATTATGTCATATTGACACTTACATTTTGTTTTCCTATGATTGATCATTTGTGTTGAGTGTCGAAGATTGTGCCAAAGCCGTTGCTCTGGTTGAAGATGGGCGAAATTATGAATATGTGGCTAGAGTACTACACACTCATCGCTCTATCATCCAAAGGATCATCATCATCATTTTGGCTTTGCAACCCTGTGTGGGTCCTAGCCTCCCCAAGAATTTTTCTCCAGTCGTCCCTATCCATCGCCTTCCTCCGCCAAGCACGTATTTCCATATTTCTCATGTCTTCATCGATGTTATCTAGGAATCTTGTTCTGGGTCTTCCTCTTCTTCTTTGACCAATAGGTCTATCAAGGAGCGTTTTTCTAGCTGGGTCGGTTTGCTCCATCCGCATTACATGGCCTACCCACCTCAGACGTCCTATCTTTATGTGTTTTACGATATCTGGTTCCTGGTATATCCTATCATCCAAAGGATAGTGGATCGTTTTATACGAGTCAACGCCTTGCGGGATCGTCATTTAACAGCGGTGCAAACAAGAAATCAGATTCAGGAGGTTCGAGGCAATAATTTAAGTGTATTTACAGTTCGTCGAAGATTACATGAATTTGGTTTGCAAAGTTGCAGACCAGCAACTGTGCCCAAATTACTTCCACGGCACAGAGTGGCTAGACTACAATTTTTCAGGGAACATTTACATTGGAATTTATCACAGTGGAGTAATGATCTTTTTACGGATGAGTCGAGATACTGTCTTCGCTCATCACATGGGAGAGAACGAGTATGGCGTCGAACTGGAGAGAGATTTTGGGAGTGCGCTTTCAGTCCCCGCGTTAGCCATGGGGAGTTCGGTGATGGTATGGGCAGGAATATCCTGAAAGGCGCACACTGAATTGGTATTTATTGAGGGTTCGTTGACTGCACCCTTTTCTCAATATATCGGCGATGATTTTCTATTAATGCAAGATAATGCGCGACCCCACTCTGCAATGTGTGTCACGCAATATTTAGAGGAAGTTGGTATTAATAAAATGAACTAGCCAGCGTGTTCGCCAGATCTGAACCCAATAGAGCACGTTTGGGACATGCTTGGAAGAAATATTAGAGGTCGCGAAGTCGCACCAGCCTTAATTAACGAACTTCGCTTGGCTCTAGAAGAGGAATGGCAAAACATCCAGCAAGATGATATTCGCAACCTCATAGACAGCATGAGCCGACGTGTACAGGCAGTTATAGAGGCTAGGGGAGGGAATACAAAGTATTAAGTTATTTTTTAGTAGTTTTTTTTTATGTTTTGTTATTGTTATCATTGTTCATTAAAACCAAGATCATGTCGTTGCTTTTAATCATTATTTAAATACAGTGCTTCAGGGATTTCGATATGACATTCCTTCGATATCAATCACCAAAGCCCCCATCGTCGTATTTCAAATTAATACAAAAGATAATGGTGATAATAGGAAAAGTCGTAATTTGTGAGCTGTGGCGCACCCGGGGCGAGGGGGAGGGGTGGTTTGGGGGTTAAATCCCCCCCAGAGCATATAAAGTAAAAAATATATAAAGAATAGTATGAAAATGTAACTTGTCTTTTACACACATAATTAATAATACTTTTCATTATATTTAGATATAGATACCTAATATTAGGCTTATGACAAAAGTAGACAGAACGAGTCTATTGCGAGTAGCATGCGCCTACAGGACTGTATCTGCGGCGGCCTTGTGGATTATCACGGGTTGTGTTCCTCTGCATGTGTTAGCAGTAGAAAAGAGACATTTCTACGAGAGAAGAGACCATTTGACAACAGCTATAAAAAAAGAAGAAAGAGAAAGATCAATGGAAAGATGGCAAGAAGAATGGAACAACAAGGAAGATGTTGCCCAGTGGACCAAGATGCTGATCCTGAGCCGAATGGACTTGGTAGATTTTCTGTTTTAGGGCGTATCTTTATTGGTTCAGAAAGACAGATACAGATAAATGCCTATACTGCAGAATGTATAAAGAAATAGGTATGAACCCTGTGACTGTAAGAGACTTGATCGTGAAGATAAAGGGAAGAACGGAGGGATGGAATAGTGTTCACAATTACATCCGAGCAGTTATTAAAAAGAAAGAAGAAGAGAAAGACCAACCGAGCCAATGACAGATATGATCTAATTACTATTTTAATGGGAATAAGCCGCAATTGAAAGTTAAAATAAGTTTATTGACGTTTGAATCTTTGATCTTGCACTGATAACTTGTTTATTCTCCAACAATTAATAGAAAAAAGAATAGCCGTCGGTACCGAAGTACATCTAGCCTTCATCGACCTAGAAAAGGCGTATGATACAGTTCCAAGACTTAAATTGTGGCAAGCTTTACAACAACTCTACATTAGTCCATACCTTTTAGGAATAATCGCAGAAGTATACAGGGATAACACTACTTACCTAAAAATCGGAAATAGACTACCAGAGCCAATAAAAGTAACTAAAGGACTAAAACAGGGATGCAGTATGTCACCCTTACTGTTTAATTTATATATTGAATTAGCCATCCAAAATTGGAAAAACCACTGCCAGAGAATAGGAATCCCCATAAAAAATGAGGTACTATTCTCTCTGAACTTTGCGGATGACCAAGTCGTCCTAGCTCAAGATTCTTATGATCTAGAATTTATGATAAAGCGTCTATAAATACCGAATTAATCAGGGACGTAAAATTGTAGGATGTCTGAACTCCTTATGGTGGGATGGCAACATTTCCAAAAGGAACAAAAAAAGAATAGGGCAAACCATGGTTGAACCAGTTCTTTGTTATGGCTCTGAAGTATGGACAATTAATGCAGACCTGAAGGGAAGATTGTTGGCAGTTGAAATGGGTTATTTGAGAAGAAGTGCTAGAACATCATGGCAGGAAAGGAAGACCAACGAATATATAAGAAATAACATGAATGCTGCAGAAACGGTCATTGACAGAATAGAAAGAAGAGGTTCAAAATAGTTTGGACACATTGAGAATGCCTGACGAACTTTGGCTCCAAAAACTTCACAAATGGAAGCCCTGGAAGAAGAAAAAGAGGTAGACCTCAACACTCATGGAATGAAGGAATTAGAAGAGCGATAGAATCGAGAGATTTGGAGGAGGAGCATGCCTTGGACCGGAAGGATTGGCGGAGGAGAACGGGAATACGGCGATAGCCTTCTCCAAAATGTATTGTATTTACAAGTTGGATTAATGTCAAACGTCAATAAACTTATTTTAACCTTCAATTGTGGCTTATTCTCATTAAAATAGTAATTACTTTAAAATTCTTCTTAAGGTCCCTTCTCCATTAGTGAAGGTTGGCTATAACTACAGCAAATTGGTCTCTATCTTGAGCTGTTCTTAGTATCGAATGTGTGTCCATGCCTGTCCAGTCTCTTAGATTCTTCAACCAGGAGAATTTCTTGTAGCACCTCGTTGTTGGTCACGTGCTCTGTCCAAGAGCCACTTTAAAATGCCACAAGAAAATAGCTTCAAAACAATAAATAAGATCTAGATAAGAGAATGGGGTGTTCCAAAAATGTTGTTGATCCTTACAGCGGCACCCCACTAAGTGCGACAGTCAACTGAGTACAAGTAAAAGGGTGGTTTTAGTTGGTAGGTAGGATAATAGATACCTGAATCTTTGGCATTGCTATCTTTAGTACTTTAATTTAAACTAAAACCCAAATTTTAGGGACTCAAAATGGAGGTAGCATAAAAAAATTTCAACTCCCCCCCCTTCAGACAAATTCTGGGAGTGCCACTGCTTGTGGGTGGCAAGCCATTTTGCTCCTAAAAATGAACCAATCCATATTTTCAGATGAAACAAAAAACATAATACTTAGAAGACATGATTGCAACCGAAAAACAAGGTTTTACGAAAATCCGCTAACGGAATTATTCCACAGGATGTTTCAAAGTTAGGATAAAAAACCACCTTTCGATTAACCCTGTATAATAAGTCAAATACAAAATTTTATTAAAAAACTCACTATACTAAATTAAAATTTATAAATTTTTACACAGTGTGCCAAAAAAAACATCAAAATAGAGCTAAAAATAAAAAAACTAAAATACTTTGAATTTGACTAAAACTTTCTTCGTTGCGTTTTTTTGCATGTTAGTGTATTTACCAAAACAACACAATAAAAGTAAAAGTAGAAGAAGAACTAAGTGACTGGCAATGGGATAAGACAGGGAGATTCTCTGAGTCCTCTATTGTTCAACCGGATTATGGATGAAATAATACAAAAGTAAGAACTAAAAAAAGTGACACCAAATGAGAGATATAACTTAAAATAATCTGCTATGCAGATGATGCAATACTACTCTCTCAAAGTGAAGATGATTTACAACGTATGCTGCACCAATTTAATATAACCGCCAGAAAATTTAACATGTTAATTTCCCCAAAAAAGACAAAATGCATGGTTACAACAGCAAATTTACTAAGATGTAAATTGGAGCTGGCAGGTCAGATAATAGATCAAGTGATGGAGTTTAAATATCTAGGTATCACATTATCTAGCTACGGAAAGCTCGAAACCGAAGTGGAAGATCAAGTGAATAGAGCAAACAGAGCCGCAGGTTGCCTGAATGAAACAATATCGAGAAATAAAAATATCGGGAAAGCAATGAAAGGCAGAATTTACAAAACACTCATCAGACCAAGAATAACATACGCGGCAGAAACAAGATCTGACGCAGAGAGGACAAAAAGAATGTTAGAAACGTACTCTGATGTCTGTTATCCGATGCAAGTTCACAAAAGCTTCTTTATATACAAATTTTCTGCCGGAAGAAAACACTCGCAACTTTCGCCTTGTTTAATGTTGGAAACCCTATTTCCTTTATAATTTATATACATATGTACTTTATACCTTGCGTCCCAGCTATTTCACACTTCACAGTTTTTTACACTTTTTTAAGTCTATCTTTTGATTCACGTACTTCGGTATTCATTTTCACATAAGTTTAAATAGTCACGCCAACATTACGACGAGCGCGTGTCCTAACGAGTCATTTACAAAAAAACTATTTCGTCACCTTCGTAAAGAGTGGCACAATGCAAGAACTGATAAAGTTAGACAACCGATAAGTGATTAAAGTTTAGACGTCATGAATTTCATTAACTTTATTTTATTTCTAGTATAATTATTGTTATCAAAAATCATTGTTGAATATCCCGGATATGAGTGGTTTTGGAATGCACTGAATTATTTTTATTAGCGTAAAATCACGGACTGAGGATCCGATTAGTGTGATTTTTCACGAAATGGTAAAGGCTGGTCCTAAACTATAGGGTAATGTAAAGTTAATTTTTACATTTCCTAAAGATTATATTTTGTTAGTTCGGTGAATAAGATGGATGAAATTAATCCTGGAATAGTTTTTATTGGTATTTTAGTATTGGTAGGTATAGGAATGGTTTTAATATATCGATGTTGTAGAAGACGACCCAGACGAATATGTGAGTTATCATGTTTGCTTTATAAAATATATACCATTGTGAAAATAATATGTATTTTATATTGTTCTGAAGCTATTTTATTGTGTCATTTTTATGTTATTTACTATCTTTAATGCGAATTAATATCATTTTTAGTTGAAGATACGTTTATTTTGAAATCGTTCTCCAAATACAAATTAAAAATTCTTCTAATTAATTTTATCTACATCATTAATATTGGCAATTTTATTTTTTGATTTATTTTTTTTTATTAACGGATAATGTTTCATTGTATCGAATGCCTTGTTATAATCTAGAAAGCAGACATAGATGTCCTGGTTTACATCTAAACATCTCTGTATTGGCACATTTATTGCATATAATGCTTTTCTGGCTCCTTGAGCATTTCTAAATCCGAACTGAGTTTGTCCAATGTCTTGTTCTAACTTTTTATATATTCTACGATGAATAATCTTTAGGAATACTTTTAGTATGTGGCACATTAGACTGATGGTAAGGTGATCGCAACATTGTCTTTTATTTTTCTTTTTCGGCATAGTCACGAATGTTGATAGAAGCCATTCTTTAGGTAATATACCTGTTCTGTATATGATATTAAATAATTCGACAATAACATGTATATTGCAGTGGGCGATAAGTTACAATATTTCTGTCGGTATTTCGTCTGGTCCTACTGGTTTCCCAATTTTCATTCTTTTAATTGTGTGTTTTACTTCACTTTCTTTTATTTCTGATCCAGTCTCTTCAACGAAATATTCGTTATCTATTTGGTCTCGTTTGTCGTTAAACAACTCTTCTATATGAGGCTATGAGAGCAAGAGTGGGCTAACCCCAAATATTGAATAATGGATTTACATAAATCAAGAATATATGCGTTTTTTTTTGAAATTTTATAAAATTAAAATATGATGCCAAAAGGTAGTCATTATTTACAAATCATTAACTAATAACAAAAGACACGAAGATCTTGCAGTATATTTAACAAAAATATAAAAATTTAAGCTTTTTTGTGGATTAGACCGCTTTTGCATCAGTATGCAAAAAATTTTAATAGGAATGTGGATTAGACCTAGAGTACAATTCAATTAATCAAGATCAATGTTGAAAATATGCCTTACTAAAAAACAAAGTAACAAAAATACTTAATCTTCATCGCTAATGACCTCTTCTTCTTGCTGTATAGTGGATCTTATTGTTCTGGTGCTTGTGTAAAATCCATGATGTATTGGAGGTATAAATGAAAGTAATTCCAAAAGGTTTTGAAAAATTTTTGAATGGTTTAACTGTAGTTTACTACAACTTTTCAGAGCAGCAGTCAACAAAGTGACCATAGCCGGTATGATATCCAACCTCCGATAGGAGATGGAACTTTAAGAAGAAGAAATTCCAAAAGATCTTTTTTTTTTGCTTCGGTTATTGGATGTCCATCGGGATAAAGATAATCTAGCTGAAGTATTTCCCTGGATGTCCTCTTTTTGACATCTAGTGAGTAATAGAGAACATCTGCATTATTGCTGTATTTGTAGTAAATTGTAAATGGATTTGTTTTCTTGTATTGCAACCACTGAATCTGTAACCATTGGACTTTTGATTTTTGTGTATCAAGTTTGCGATTTGTTATATTTCTTACTAATTTCTTAGTAGAATAAAAATCGTTTCCTGTCATCTTTATTACCGTAAAATGTGCTTTCTTTCGGGCATGTGCTATTACTTTTATCCAGTCGTTAGGTACGTAGATATCTTTAAAAAAAATTTTTTGCCTACTTATTACTCCGAAATCTTGGTCACAGGCAAGGTAAGAATGTCCGCTGACTAAAAACTTGTGATCAATATTTTTCACCACAATATGGGGATGTGACACAATAAAATCGCAAAGGACAGCCGTTTGAATGTTACGGTTCTGCCCTCCGCATTGATCGGAATATAGTATTTAGCCCAGTCTGGTTATACAAAAATCATCGATTTCACGGCAAAATGTTTCGCAGATATCTGAAGCTTTTAAGACACAGGTGGGGGTTATTAGATGATAAATAGATAAAAAGATACTCCTATTTTTACCTTGCGTTTTTTTTTAAATAAGAAGATAAACAATAATTTATCTTCTTATTTAACCTTCTATGAATAGGAACGAAGTTAGCGACAATTTTTTTGTTAATTATTTCTCCATTGTTTATAAACATTAAGAAGTAAAATTTGCACAAATTTTGAATGAAAATATAAACTTTATATTGAATTTTATAGCTATATTATTATTATTTATAGCTATTTATATTATTATAGCTATAAAATTCATCCAATTTTTCGAAACTTAAAACCTTTCGAAACGAAGTTACTTTCGAAAGATCGACATAGGAAAGTGGAGGGGAAACTGTTTTAGCTCCTTGCTGCAAAATTTAATATTATGGTTACGGATTTATCATTCAAAAGCTTCAACAGTTCTGTAGGAATTTCATCAGGTCCATTTGCTTTTCCATTTTTAGCGTTTCTTATTGCGGATTCTACTTCTTCTTTCAATATGTCTGGCCCAGTTGCATTGATTATCTGAGTTAAGTTGTTTCTATCGTCTTCAAATAATTCATTCAGGTATTCTGTCCATCTTTTTATTTTATTCTCTAGATCTACAATAAGATTTCCATCTTTGTCTTTAAGTTTACCTATTTGGCGTTTCTTTATGCTTCCTGTTATCTCTTTTACTTTTTTGTGCATATTGAACGCATCGTACTTTTTCTCATAGGTTTCCATTTCTTCACATTGTTCTTTAATCCACTCCTCTTTGGCTTCTTTTATTCTCTTTTTTATGTGTTTATTTATTTCTTTGTATTTGTCTGGGTAATTTTTCATCTTTCTTCTTTGTTCCATCAAGTCTAGTATATCTTGTGTCATCCACCCCTTCTTCTTTGTTGTTGTTTTTGTAAGATGTTTCTTCCTGCTGTTTGTATAGCTGTATTTATGTACTTTAATTTTTGGTTAACGTTGTTTGTATCGTTAATTTGTTGCTGCGCTGAACGGAGGTTTTCATTTATTTCTTCTCCTGTTTCTTGTCGTATATTTTTGTTTCTAAGTTTATTTAAATCTAGTGCCTTTCTGTGTGGTCTTCTAATCTTTTTTGGTCTCGCCTCTATCACAGTAACTACCGGGTTATGATCTGAGCCTATATCAGCTCCTGGGTACGTCTTAGTACATTTAACAGCATTATGATACCTCCTTGCTATCATAATGTAGTCTATTTGATTTCTCACTATTTTTTCTTTGGTATGTTGTGGAGATGTCCATGTATATAACCGTCGAGGAGTTAATTTGAAAAAGGTATTTGTTATTACGAAGTCTTCACTTTGGCAAAATTGAATCAATCGATCTCCTCTGTTATTTCTGTTTCCAAGCCCATATTTTCCTACTTGTTCTCCTATTTTACCTTGACCTACTTTGGCATTAAGATCGCCCATTAATATGTTAATGTATGGAAAGACTGACTTAATAAGTGAAGACAAACAACCTGCAACAAAAAGGTTCAGACCTGACAGTGAAGTCGAATAAATGAACCAAATTTTAACTTTTAAACCAATGTATGTAAAGAAAATAAGAAAAGTAAAGTTCAATAAACATTGCAAAATTTAATAAGGCAAGTGATGAAAAAATCGACTTATTTTATCAAAGCAGTAAGGCAGATTAGATTAATATTGTATATCATATTTGTAAAAAATAGAATAAAAATCAATATTGTTAATTATAAAAATACAAACAATTATAATTAATATAAGGAATATAATAATATAATGTGTAAAAAATTACCTGAAATTTAATTTATAAAATATATAAGTATTATTACATCATTGATATAAAATGAAAAAATATATGTTGATTTTCCGGGATTTTCCGAGATTTATGGGGAGTGAAACTTATGTCATCATTATTAATACTGCGACAGACTATTCGAGCAAATTAAAAAAAAGTAAGTATTTAGGGTGAATTTCAAATGGACTCAATTTTTCCGAGTTTTCCCATATTTTCCGGCCAGTGAAAACTATGTAGTTATTCATATTTCGACGAGCTACCCCAGAATAAAAAAAGAGGCTTGCAGCTGCAAAGGAAGCCAAGATAATGTAAATTTTTCCTACGTGTTGCAATTTGAAGTTCCGATGCCGAAAAAAAAACGGAGCTGAAACAGATATCCTCTCCACTTTCCTATGTCGATATTTCGAAAGTACCGTCGTTTCGAAAAATTAGATAACTTTTATAGCTATAAGTTTCAATATAAAGTTTAGATTTTCATTCAAAATTTGTGCAAATTTTACTTCTTAATGTTTATAAACAATGGAGATATGATTTTTTTAAAAATAGTCACTAACTTCGATCCTATTGGTCATAGAAGGTTTTTTATTTTTTAATGTGAGCTTTTTACCAGCTATCCAATGGTTGTACGTACAAGTCTGTAGCTTGAAAAATATAGAAGTTATTACAATTGTTTATAAGTAAAAAACATACCCCTTTTTCAAACGTTTATTTTGTAAATAATTTCGATGAAAACTCAATATGCATTTAACTTCTGAGATAGTCTAAGTCTTAAAGAATCCTATGAAATTTGCTGAATGTGTCTAGCATCATGCATAGGGCAAGCTCAATAGTTTAAATAATTAGCCTCAGGGATAAACAAATTAAATAACTTATAAAATATTTGACTGATCGGGGGTAAATTTCGCACAAATCTAAAAGATAGTAATTTCTTGATGTTTAAATGTATTAATAACATTTTATTTTGTTAATAAATAAATTAATAAAACTTATAAATTAGTGCAAAAAAACTGCTTTTTTGCAAATATCTCTGTAAATTACTTATAAATTTTAATTAAAAAAACGGGAGAAGAAAGATATTCTTGACATAAAAAAATAACATAAATATTGTTTATTTAAAATATAAGGGAAAAAATTTATGGACAAAAAATCAAATTGTGACCATAAATTATTGCTTAAAAAAAACGCAAGGTAAAACTAGGAGTATCTTTTCATCTATTCATCATCTAGTATCCCCCACCTATGTCTTAAAAGCTTTAGATATCTGCGAAACATTTTTCCACCTTTTTTTTAACCAGACTGGGCTAATTACATTTTTTGTTGTAACAACATTTTTAAAATAATGCAGTAAACAGGATCCTATTTCTTGAGGTCCTAGTGATGCTTGTGTTTCGTTCCAAACATTCATATGAACATTATTAGTAGTCAAATTATGGACTCCTAAGACGTAAGTCCACAACTTGCCAAGTTAATATGGGAGGAAGTCCCCACAGGAAGAAGACCCTTAGGACGTCCAGGAATGCGATGGAGAGACAATATATGGTCAGATCTAAGAACAATGGGGCTGCCCACTGACCCAACTATTATGGACGACCGTTTAAGATGGAAGGAAGTTGTGCAGTCAGTGCACACCCCACCCCGGGTTGTAGTGCTACGAGAAGACGAAGAAGAAGACCAATAATGACATACGCGGCAGAAACAAGATCTGACACAGAGAGGACAAAAAGAATGTTAGAAACGTACTCTGTTGTCTGTTATCCGATGCAAGTTCACAAAAGCTTCTTTATACACAAATTTTCTGCCAGAAGAACACACTCGCAACTTTCGCCTTGTTTAATGTTGGAAACCCTATTTCCTTTATAATTTATATACATATGTACTTTATACCTTGCCTCCGAGCTATTTCACACTTCAACGTTGAACAGTTTTTACACTTTTTTAAGTCTATCTTTTGATTCACGTACTTCGGTATTCATTTTCACATAAGTTTAAATAGTCACGTCAAAATTACGACGAGCGCGTGTCCTAAAGCTCGGTACACATATACGAGCCAAACGGTATGCACGCGGTATGCGAACGCTATATTCGTTACGACTCATTTAAAAAACACCATTTCGTCGCCTTCGTAAAGAGTGGCACAATGCAAGAACTGATAAAGTTAGACAACCGATAAGTGATTAAAGTTTAGACGTCATGAATTTTATTAACTTTATTTTATTTCTAGTATAATTATTGTTATCAAAAAACATTTTTGAATATCATGTGTGGTTTGCGAATGAACTGAATTATTTTTATTTGAGTAAATCAGGAAGTGAGGATCGGATTGGTGTGGTTTTTAACGAAATGGTATAGGCTGGTCCTAAACTATACGATAATGGAAAGTTATTTCCTAAAGATTAGATTTTGTTAGTTCGCTGAATAAGATGGTTGAATATAATCGGGGTATAGTTGTTATTTTCGTTTTCTTGGCATTGATAGTTAAAGCACAGGTTTTAATGTTAATATGTTGTAGAAGACGACGACGAAGACAAAGAGGTCAAATAATAAGTGAGTTATCATTTTTGCTGTATATATACCATTGTGAAAATAATATGTATTTTATATTGTTATGAACCCATTTTATTGTTTAATTTTTATATTATTTACTATCTTTAATGCGAATTAACATCATTTTCAGTTGAAGATACGTTTATTTTGAAATCGTTCTTCACATACAAATTAAAAATTCTTCTAATTAATTTTCTCCACATCATTAATATTGGCATACACATACATATACTTGGTAGACCTCTTTTAATCCATTTTACGCGTGGTGGATTAGTCCGCATATTTTATATCCTTTATCTTCTTCTTTACGTGCCATCTCCGCGACGAAGGTTGGCAATCTTCACTGCTATTCTAACTTTTGACACTACAGCCCGAAAGAGTGCACTTGAGCTGCATCCAAACCTTTCTCTGAGGTTTCTCGGCCAGGACATTCTTCTTCTACCTATGCAGCGCTTTCCTTGAATCTCTCCCTGCATTATTAGTTTTAGAAATTCATATCTGTCATCACGTGTTATATGACCCAGATATTGTAGTTTTCTTATTTTGATGGAATCCAGTATCTCCCTGCTGTTCTCCATTCTTCTTAGTACTTCTTCATTGGTTATTCTGTCTGTCCAGGAGATTCTCAGCATTCTTCGATATGTCCACATTTCAAATACTTCCAATTTATTTATTTAAAGTCCATGTCTCCACACCATACAAAAGAACAGAAAATCCATAACACCTCCACCAAACCGGTCCACCTCCAAAAAGAGTGGTTGGGACTCTCAAATTTTCATTGTAACGCTGTCCTCTTTCCTTCCACACCATCCGCCATCATTCGTATACGAACGAAATCTGGACTCGTCAGTAAAGAGACAATTCCTCCAATTTTCGAAATTCCACTGATAGTGTTCCATCGCCCAGCGATATCTGCATGCACGCTGCTCCCTAGTTAGTCGTGGATGTGTAGCGCGCCGTCTAGCCCTTAAATTGGATGCATGTAACCGTCTTCGGACAGTTTGACTGGAAATCGCTCATCCAGTAGCAAGCCTGAAGATACTGTTAATTCTGGAAGCCGTGAATGTTTGGTTTCTTCTTGCCGTTAGAACTACAAAACGGTCTTGACGACGAGTTGTAGATTCCATGCACGACTTATCTCACTTTGCGACACATTTAGCCTCATAGCAACCTCTTGTTGAGTTATGCCTTGTTGGATCCAACGAACTAATGGCTCAAGCTGCACTAGTTCTAAACTTCTTTGCGGCATAATGTTTTTGTGATAAATAGATTTCTTGACTTATTGACTGTGTAACTGGTAAAGTCAATACAAGCACTTTTATACGAATGATATATTCATGTTTGGAACATGTCTCCCTTTGTACGAGATAAGGGCCGATGAGAATAGGGAGAAAAAAACCACATACAAAAAATATTGGCAATAAAGATAGCATGTAAAGTGTAGTGCAGGCAATTATTTTAAAAATAGTTTTATATGATAATTTTAGGAATTTTAAAATTATCCACTTCAATTGTTGAGTAGTGCACATACAAAATACATTCTGAATAAATGACAGATTTCATTTCTGGCTTCACAAAATGGCCCCTTTCAACAACTGTCAAACTTCGAAAGTCCTTATTAAAACTCATCATAATGTTTTTAACATGTTTAATTTTTTTTTTAATAGTGGTTACTATATAAATAAATCTATGGGAATTTGTAATAAAAATCTGAAAAACGAATGTGTGTGAATTGTCTGTTTATAAAGATAAATTTAGATTTTTGTTGTACTTCACTCGCCGTAAAGTAATGTATACAATATCCTAGTAAAATTATATTTTGTTCAGTTGGTGCGTTGACTAACATGGGCGATGTTTATTACGGCGTGACTTTCTTAGTGATTTTTATAATTATAATTACAGCGGTAATTATCAGATTCATATGTTGTAGGAGAGAACATTTTATGCGTAAGTGTAATAATTTGTTGTTTAACATTAAAGAAAGTGTAATTATTTTAGATTGTCGTGGCAAATCCTGTTAAGGTTTGACGATACATTAACATTTTTAATATTGACATGTGAATAACCTCCTTATAAGAAAAAAAAATTGAAAACGATTTCCAGAATTAAAATCGAAACTTCAAACAATTATTAAATGTTATTTTCTACAATCAATTGTCATGAAGGAGTAGTGGATCAATAAATTCTTTCATATTACGCTTGCTTACTATTCAAATAGTAACTTAAACTGGAAAAAACTTGTTAATAATGTCGGAAATCATTATTTGATAAAAAACTCTTTACTTAAGAACGCCCAGCTCTCTTTCAGAGCACTGATGTGCCTTTACAACACCAATAAATTAAATATGTTTATATGGGATTAAGCCACAATTAATTCTAATGAGACTGATAGTTTAAATTTGTTGTGACTTTTCAATTTGCAATCCGAAAATCGTTGTCAAAATTAAGTACAAGCTGAATATAGCCGCAAATGTCAACAGTGTTCGCAATTAATCTCAAAAGACAAATATTTACTCGTTATTGTTTTATATAAATTAAAAATTGCAGAATTCATACAATAATATAATTAAAATGTACCTTTTAAAAGCTTTTTATCTTTCTATTTGAAGCATACGACATATATGCATTATAAAAACATCTCAACGCTGCCAAACCGAAATATTTTGTTCCATGGTTGACATTTGCGGCTATATTCAGCTTGTACTTTCTTTAAAGTTAACCAAAAATTCAATTAATTCAAGAAACCAGTTTCAGAATCTCTTAGCTTAGTGATAATTGATATAAAACCGAAATTTTACCATGTAATGTTTTCTGTTTCTCTTCCTCTTAGTGGTATACAATTGAAATATGTATATAAAAATGAAATTTTTAGCCAATGCAAATTAGATATACAAATCTGTAAACAAGACGTCTGTTTAAAATGTCTGTTTATATAGACAAAATTAGATTTCGCTGAACTTGATTCGAATCGCTCTTTATGCGTATCCTCGAAAAATCGGTTTTTGCTCAGATAGTACGCAGACTAACATGGCCAGTGTTGATTACGGAATGTGTTTCATAGGCTTTTTAATTATGATAGTTAAGTTGTTAATGATAAGGAAGTTTTGCTGTAGTGGCAGGCCTCCACACGGTTTAAGAAGTGAGTAATAATTGTTGTTGTATAGCAGGGGTGGCCAACTTAATCGTACTCTAGATCTACTGTCTGTCTTTTTAATTCTTTGCAATCTACCGACTAGGAATTTTTTAACCCTTTCGCTCGCGACTTTTTTTTTTATTACAAAAAATATATTAAGTTATCACTTTTGTTTATTTTTTTTAAGATTTTTAAATGTAATTTTAAAATTTTTTGTTTACCCTTAAACGGGTTAGGGGTTGTCCACATACGAGGACATTGTGAAAAAGAGGAAATAAAATGGTAGAAACTCAAACTTGTAGTAAATTTATTGCAGTGAATTACAAATAGTATTATGTTGTGTGATAATCAAAAAAACAATTTTTCTGTTTATCCAGGCACAAATGAATGTTACATTTGCAGCAGGTATACTTTGACTTTCCTTTACATCCCGGCTTTTTGCACCTGGAAAATTTTTCTGTTACTTTGGGTAGATGTCCTATATTATCGAGACGAACTTCCTTTACTGGGTGCACTTCTACCTTAGTTCTTTTGGAAATTGGCTGTTCAAAGTCATTGGATGGACGACCTCTTTTCCTAGTAACAGTTTGATTAGCCAAAAATCTGAATCCCACCGATCGCACATATCAGGTGTACCAGAGCCCATATAATTGGATGCTACAACTGATTTGTTGTCATACCACTTAGTCACATTGACTTCACTATCCCCACTAACTACTTGCTCGTAACATCCACGGCCTCGTTTTTTTATTTCTTTGTAATCACTGAAGGGTGGATTTTTAAAGCGATCTAACCGTGCTGTACATATTGCATATATCTGTTTATTTCCCAGGTGTAGCTTGAAAAGTAGTTATCAAAATAAATCCTGAAATTTTTTGAATTGTTTAGTCTACGGCTAAGTTGTGCAACAACAGTAGCGGACTGTCGAAATGTCTTTAGCAAAGTCAAACCTTGATACAATATAAAATCAAACATCTGGCCGCTGCTTCCACAGATTGCAAAAACTTTTATCGCCCACGGTTTTGGTTTGTTCTTGACATACTGTTTTACATTCAGCTTTCCTTTGAAAGGAATCATCTGCTCATCAATAGAAAGATTTGCTTCCAAAGGAAGAGAAAGCAGGTGAGCTCTTATAGTGTTGTAAAGAGGCCTTACCTTCCAAAAGCGATCGTTAGTGTTCTATTCCGCCTCTTCATTATTGACAAAATGCAAGTTTTGCCCCAACCCAGAAAAACGGTTTATTGGCATGCTTTCACAAACTAGAGGAACAGCAAGTTTAGGTTCCCAATAACATTTAATCCTTGGGTAGTGTAAATTTCCCATAAGAATTATTCTGCACAGCATATAAATTTGTAAATTCCACCATAAGAGAAAATAAATCGTCCGTAAAGTATTTAAAGAAAAAAGTAGATGGGCTCTCCAATTCTACAACTTCAATCTCTTCCTCTTGATGATAAAGAAAAGTAGGTGTAACATAGGCAATACGTGTACGCCATCTGATGTCACCTTTTGGTGTTGTTGAACTTATAAATTCATCTTCTTGGTAACTACTTCCACTAGCATAAGTTCCTTCATTTTGTTCATTAGCGACTCCTTCAACTATAATGTCATCGATTTCGTTAATACTTTGATCCAGTTGCTCTACAAAAGAATCCCTAATTGATTTCTGTATAGTTTAGTTCGGTAGTAATAAAAATTACGTGTATTGCTCTGTATTTCCCACAATTCGTCTCCGTCATCTGATAAACATTCAACGTCCGACAAGCCCCGTCCCAATTCTTGAAGCAGTTCTTCATATGTAAGTGGCTTTCTCCTGCTCATTTTGAAGCACTAGTACTTGAAAAAAATAGCAAATTAATTATTTTATAATATTCATCGCAAAAACTAACTTACCTCTAATTTAGTTCACTTATTCACACTGTCCTTATATGAGCACAATACTTTTTAGACAACAAAATCAACAAAACTAGCATAACTTTAGTCAAGTCTAATTATCTGGGCTTAAATGTACACTTCTTTACTACCTATATCACGACTGGTACAGTGTATCAAAACAAAACACTAAAGTTACTAACTGATATTTTGTCAACGTCAGAGGAAAGTTCCACAATGGTTTCTACGTCACATTTTCAAGTCCGTTTTGTAGTGCTTCTACCCACAAATAGGTGGCGATATATGTTTTAAATTAAAGTTTCTTGGGTGCCTGTATGGGGACAACATTCACCACAGTTGTTCGAGTAACAGAAAAAAAATGAAGAATTTTATGTCCTCATATGAGGACACTATGAGCGAAAGGGTTAACTATACTGGCGAGCAATAAAAGTTTTAATCCCGAATTTTAACGTTAAAAGTGAGCTAAATATCTCAGAGTCGCTCACTATATCTTCTGGTTCTGAAAATCTTGTGGAAAATCAATCACTGGTTCTGAAAGACTATTTTATCAGCTTTCGAGATCTGAAAGAAATTTTAATGTGAGTTGAACTGATTCGGCGTTAAACGCTAAAATTCTGGATGGATTAGTTTTTTGACTAATCCATCCAACTATATTAAATAAAAAAAAATTAATGTGGGACTTGCGTTTGGACAGTTTTTGCTAGGTTTTTAAAGTTGGCCTGTAGTTGGAAATGGCCAACCTTAAACAATCCATCGTATGAGCATCAGTCACCTGGAACGCTCTTTACTCTTCGTTTGTTTTAAATATTAAAACACTGCTTCACATAAATAGTTTGAACCAAAACATGATTGCAGTTGTTCAGCACATTTTTTTTAATTTGGATATTAGTCATTGCACACCAATGGCCAGAAATCTAGATGTGAACCTGACCTGTCATGAATAGTATCATTGAATGGATAATTGATAAATTCGACCAACCTTTCAATTTTATTGAAATCTCTAAAACGGATTTCAATGTCTGATACTACCGACTGAATTTCTGCTGTATATATCTGTAAATTGTACAACAAAGGAGGCTGTACTGAAGAAATAAAGCGGCGGTCAGCAATCGCAAAAAGCGCTATGGCAAAATTAACAAAAATTTGGAAAAGCCATGAAATAACTACCGATACAAAAATGAGACTAGTAAGAAGTCTAGTTTTTCCAGTTTTTACTTATGCATCGGAATGCTGGACCCTTACTGAGAAAGACAAAAAGAACATAGATGTATTTGAGATGTACTGCTGGAATGAGATGTACTGCTGAATGCTGAGAATACCATGGGTGGCCCGAAGAACAAATGAATCCATACTGGACCAGCTAAACATAAAGAAAATACTAAGAACACAAATATCAACACAAATCATCATAAGTGGCTCGACAATCCGTTGTGGATCTTGGCCTGCTCACAAAGAAGTCGCCACTCCTGTCGATTCCTGGCAACTTCCCTCCATCTTCTAACCCCTAGAATCTGTAGGTCTTCTTCCACATCATCAATCCATCTCATTCGTGGTCGTCCTCTGCTTCTTGTGCCCTCTGGTTTTGAAAATGTTAATCTCTTCGTGTATTCGTGATCTGACATCCTAGCAATGTGTCCAGCCCATCTAAGTCTCTGCACTTTAACGAATTTCACAATATCTGGATCGGTGTATAACTGATACAGTTCAAAGTTGTATCTTCGACGCCATAGCCCATTTTCATTTACGGCCCCAAAAATCTTTCTAAGAATTTTTCTCTCAAAAATACCAAGAAGTCTTTTATCATTTTGAGATAAGATCCACGTTTCAGCCTCATATCAACACAAATATCAGAACAAATAATAAGCTATTTTGGACATGTGCTTCGAAGAAATGGTCTTGAAAAACTTACCATCCAGGGAAAAGTAGAAGGCAAAAGAATTAGAGGTAGATCTCCCACACGATACACGGACCATATTGTTGCTACCATTGGCGCTCCATTGTCAGAATGTGCTAGAATGGCAGAAGATAGAAAAACGTGGAAGAACATTGGGAAATTTAGCTAATAGCTTCATGATATCACGATACCTGCATCAGGTTAACGACTAAGAAGAAGATATCTGTAAATTAAAAACATATGCAGGGTGTTTTTCCATGTGATCTTTAATGTTCATAAATCTTTTTTTTTAATGTTCATAAAATTTTCTTTTCAATATCAAATATTAAAGATACTGTTTGAAGTTTGGACGATGCAATAGAACTAATCATTTCTGATGTTTTGTTCTTGCCTTACAGTTCCAGATTCAATTTGCTTAGTTTACCAATAAAATCTGCTAGAAATGCCAAATCACATTATCAGTCTAAGTCACGTAATTGCTGATGATCATCACCCTTTTCTTCAAGAAACTTAATAATGTCATTTAGCAAATCTCGAAACCTTTGCAAAAACTTATTGCGACTCAGCCACCTTATGCCGGTGTTTAGGATTAAGTAGTATTTTCCCAAGCTCCCTGTTGGATATTTTTTATAAAAACTTCTAATTCGTCATCAAGTTGCCTCGTGCTTTTCAATGGCATAGCAAAATTAATTTTGTGTTCCTGGTTTATTTTGAAGCTCTCCCAGACAGTTTTTTTTATTAGTCAATATTGGATTGAACTATTTTTTGATCACTGTATCACTCATAGTTAAAATTATCGGTGGGTGATCAGAGTTCATGTTCCAGCCGTCATTGATATGATTAATAAATAAAGTTTTATTTATTTATATGAAACTAGGATATTTATGAGATTTAAAAAAAATATTTTTCCGTCGACCGTCCATTTATGATCAATTTTAACACCCTCAAAATCATTGATTAATGACCCCTATTAATGAATGATTTTCTATTAATGAACGATTTTATTATAGGCAACACAACATACATTGCTTGCATAAATTAATTAAACGCTCTGTGATTGGCAATGACCTGTGGTGTAGGCAACCAAACATATACCTATTTATATTCTCACTAAAAAATTAATTTAAAATGAAGTAGCCGCTGTCAGTACTATCTGTCATTGTATGTCATTATTTACTTTATTGTCTAAAATTCTGTGTATTTGAAAAATCAAAGGATGGATATTGACGAAGAGTTTAATTTAACTCCACCAGAATTTAACTTCTTCTATCACAGAATTTACAGAGGTCCAAGAAGACTTAAATATAAAAGGTAAAAGAAATAATAAATTAGACTTACTCACAATCAATTTAATTTAACTATCAGACGACCGGTTTCGCTTTCTACAATATGCAAAGCATCTTCAGGTCACGATACAAAGTTAAATAAATGCTGAAAATAATAAACCCATATTAGGGTGTTGTCTAATAAAGGTAAAACAAAGATAGGTGATATAAATTATATAAATTACAGTAATTATGCCAATATTACATGTCTGTGGTTTTTCAAAATGAATAAAATGTTTAAGCAGACAAGGTAAGACCCACAAATTGGTAAAATAGTCAATTAAACTGTAATGAATTAATAAATAAACAAATAAATAAAACATTACTTACATGCCGGTACTCTATTAATTGATGGTTGAAAGAACATGGTTCAAACTATCTTGTATTGTTGATTGGACTCTTGGTTGGAGAACTCAAGTCAACTATTGTAATTGTTTAACAGTAAACGGGGAAGTTCTTGAGGAGACAGATTTTATCCAATGAAGTAGAGATAGGTAAATGTAATTGTTTGTTTGATGAAAGTAATGTTCTATACCATTAAGTTCTTTAAAGTTATTTATATTTATTCTGGAGATATATTTATGAAATGTGCGTTATTTATTGAGATTTTTATTTTTGTTTTGGAAAGTGACAGTTGTGAGACAATGAATAAGAATAGATGAACAAATTGTGTGAATTGTGTGGGTGTGCAATTATATCAGCTTGTTCTTATTCATTGTCTCACAACTGTCACCTTCCAAAACAAAAATAAAAATCTCAATAAATAACACACATTTCATAAATATATCTCCAGAATAAATATAAATAACTTTAAAGAACTTAATGGTATAGAACATTACTTTCATCAAACAAACAATTACATTTACCTATCTCTACTTCATTGGATAAAATCTGTCTCCTCAAGAACCTCC